>NC_133656.1:177718765-177991199 GCF_009905375.1 Apium graveolens | reverse complement strand
CTTACTAGATATAAGTAAAAACAAGGGATGAAGTTACCAAATACTTCACTATACTTATATCATTTATAAAGCTACTTGAACTACCACTGTTCAAAGTATAAAGAGTTTTCAACAGTTCATCACATAGATGAGACTACAAGACAAGATTTGAATAGATTTAATCTTTGAAATTTTATTAAAGGAAATGAAGTCATGATATACTTCATTAAGTTCTGATATATATATATATATATCCACATATACATCTTCTTTATACAATTTCCTGAAAACCTCTGTCATGTAAAGTATGAACAGAATTGCAATATCCAATAAATTTGGAAAGGAAAAGAATTTGGCATAAACCAGATATCTTGCTGATCAGGCGAAGATACCCATAAGTAACCTTTTCTACTAGTAGATGGACGAATTCCCCACTGGTCATCACCCTGGTCTCAATAGGACCTTATGCTGGACTGCCGCTCAGCCACTTATGCATTTGATGGACTCCCACTGAGCCACTTACACTATCATGGATGCCCACTGAGCCCATATTTCTTATGCCGACTCAATAGATGGACTTACTTCCCGAACGTTGGGTAAGTAATCAATTCATTTACCAAAACTACAACCGTGTTGCGAATATAAAATACACCACAGAGCCGGATCCCTCAGGTTTTGAGCGAGTATTTAAATCCCCTTAAAAAGGAAGATCTTAAATATAAAAATGAGTTTTGGGATCCGCTCTAACTTTTAAAAATCATTTTGAAGACTCGAAAACACTTTATAGAGTGTTTGGAGTAAAGCTGATTTAATGAAGTAAATCAGTCCCCAGAATATTTAGAAAATGACTGAATATTATTATTTAAATAATATTCCCATAAAGAATAATCTTTATAAAAATAAATTAAATTTGTAGTTTAAATAACCAAAGATATACTTATATGAAAGTACTATCTTTATTTGAATAATCGAAAATAAGTTTGATTATTTACACCTTATTCTTTAATAAAATAAAGAACAAATCTCAGCAAATAATCGGAGTCATAGATCCTCAAATGAATATTCAAATAATATTCATTAAATAATATAAACTGAGTCATAAGCCCTCGAATGAATATTCAAATAATATTCAATAAATAATATAAAAGAGTCATAAGCCCTCGAATGAATATTCAAATAATATTCATATAATAAAATAAAAGGAGTCATAAGTCCTCGAATGAATATTCAAAATAATATTCATTTAATATAAAGGAGTCATAAGCCTTCGAATAATATTCAAAATAATATTCATTAATAAAACAAAGTTAAAGTTATCGAATAAGCCTTATTCGATTAATAGTTTTGAAAACTATGACCATATATATATATAAGTATATATATATATATTATATCCATATATACAAAATCTACTCGGGATCCTCGACTCCCGGTTTTAGAAAATGTTTTCACCTTTGGGTCCCTATACTAAGGGTGTATGCAAATTATCGCTATCCTCTAGCATAGGTATTATCAACTGAATCAACAGATATATATGGAAAGAATACAAAGCAGGCATGCATATATATATATACCATAGCAGCATGCTTCAATATATTGCAACATTTGCTAATTAACCAACATGCATCTATCGCAAGATAATGCAAATACATATATACATCACAACAACAGTTATAACGGGTAGAAAACTTGCCTGAGCGACTTGGGGTGATAAAAGGCTCGGGACGAGTCTGGTAACCTATAAACAACAAGCAAGTTGGAATTAAACCAAAGTCACTTGTAAATCTATACTTTAACTAACTTAGACTCTAACGCTTGTTTTGCGCTTACTGATTCGCTTAAGTCACTCCAGTACCCTCGGCTCCATCATTTTTAATAATTTAACCTTTACGAGTTTTAAGACGATTCCTTCGCGAGTGTCTTACCAACTGCCTAACACACTTACCATAAATGTTTCATACATTAATTAACCCTTTTTGGTCTTTAACCTATGTTTCAAAGTAAGGCGAGGGGAAAAGTTTCGTTCGCGAAACGCCGTTACTTGAAACGGTCATTTCTCCTAAACCGTGCATCGGAATCGAACGAACTACATATCAAAACGAATCTCATAACATGAGCTATCTAAACATGGCAATGGTCATAATCTAGCTGGGGGTTCTCGGGTTTTAATGTTATGCACAAAAACAGTCCAAAGAAAATCGGACGTTACGACGACTATGTTTACGCGATTTCCCAATTTTAAACCATTCAAAACCAACCCAATTCAACCTCAAATCCAACATACAACCAACATCCATCCTTATCACATCATAACAACCCCAACCAATTCAATTTAATCATTCATACTTATGCCTAAGCTTAACTTTAACCATACTTAAGTTCTTTTAATCAAAACAACAACATTTACCATTCCATTTCAATACCAATTCAATCCCAAACTCTAAATCACCAACATCAAGCTACAATATCATCCTACTAATAAAAATCATCTTATAATACATAGGAATCTAGGGTTTGGAGATGATATACCTTCCTTGAAGTGGTGGGAGGAGCTAGGAAGCCTTAAGAAGCTTTGAGAAGTCTTAGGAATGCTTGGATCTTCAAGGAAAACAAGAAAAATTTCAAGTTAAAAACTTGAAAACACTATTCATAGTCTTCTTCTTTGATTAAATGAAGAAGATGGAGAAGGAATTGATGGCTTAAACTCATGATATAGCCCTAACTAAGCATGAAGATGATTAGGGAATTAACTCACCAATTTAGGAAGCTTGGATCTTTGATTTTTGAATTTCCTTGCCTTTTGAATAGTAAAAAGCCGAGAGCTCTCAAGAACAAAGCCTTGGTTCTTTTTGATTTTGATGAAAAATGATTTTGCTTGGCTTGGTTGACTTGTTTTTGTGTTTGATTTAGTTAATTACCTTGTTGCCCTTGAATTTGTGTGGTTCTCATTCAACCACACCTCCTTCCTTCCCATGTCATGCCTATGTCATGTTGTGATGTCATCTTTCCCTCCTTGTCCTCCTCTCATTGGTTGGGTGACATCACTCCCGCTAATCCCTTTGCTTAACTTCCTAATCGTTTGATGACCGCTGATCTGTTATACGGTTCGCTTAACTTTCGTTTTCGTTTATCGTTTGAAGGATCATACCCGGGATCTTATTACTTAGGTTCCCTTAACCTTTCTCAATACATTATATTCCTTTTTATGATCCTCTATTATAATCCTTTAATTTAAATCCTTTTTTTTATCTTGTTACCTTATACTCAATTCTCTCCGTATCTAGTGGATTTCCGGGAAAAATCCAAGTGTTCGGAAATTGGATTCTGACGATCTTTACATACACTTATATACCACATAGAGTACTAATAATATCCCAGAATATCCATAACAGAACCCCTACATAGTGTGGCATGAAAAGTTTTCTCATTCAGCTAAAACACTATTCACAAGGGTTACAAAAAGTTGAAAATTTTGGGGGTTATTACATATATGACTGGTAGTAGACCTGATATAATGTATGATACCTGTCTTTGTACAAGGTTCCAAGCTGATCCTAGAGAACCTCATCTATTAGCTATGAAGAGAATTTTAAGTATCTCAAAGGCACCATGAATCTGGGATTATGGTATCCTAGGGATTCATATTTTAAGCTAATTGGATATTCAGATGCTGATTTTGCAGGATGTAAAATAGACAGGAAAAACACTTCTGGAAGCTTCCAACTCCTTGTTGGCAGATTGGTTTCTTGGTATAGCAAGAAAAAAAGTCAATTTCCACATCAACTGCAGAAGCATAATACATTGATGCAGAAAGCTATAGTACTCAGATTCTATGGATGAAGAATTAATTACTGGATTATGGGTTAGACTATTCTTCTGTTCCTATATATTGTGATAATCAAAGTGCTATTCCAATGATAGAAAATCCAGTGCATCATTCAATGACTAAATACATCAGCATTAGGTACCCTTTCATAAGGGAACATGTGAAAGCAGGTATAGTGGAATTGGTCTTTGTTCTAACAGATTAACAAGTAGCAGATATATTCACCAAGCCTCTCTGTGAAGCTACTTTAACAAGATTAGTGAATGAATTTGGAATGATATCAGGACAATTCTCAAACTCTGATAATTAAGATTGCTGATATTTTTGAAGCATAGTATCTTATTATGTGTCAGTATTTATTAAATACTGATTATTGTGTTAAATCTTGATACATACCATGATAACATGCAATGATGCTAAAAGATCTTATGTGAAAACTGCATGTAGAACTACTGATTAAGCGTACATGCTCTGTTATTAGTTAAACTTGCTTCGACTAATAGATTATGTCAGTAGTTTATAAATCCTGACAGTTGTGATTACATACTGATAATGGTCAAACTTTGATTGACTATTTTTATGAAGATATTGCTCTAGTCAGTATTGTAATTACAGGATTGAAGTTAGCCACAGATGGGTAATTTTTTTCATGGTTATAGATGTTTATATATTGAGTAAGGATATGAAACACGTTCATTTAATGCATAACTTTATTCTTTGGAAATGTGCATACAGTAACACACGTTTACATGATTACTTTTACAGTCAATCGTATATTGCCACGTGTCCCATTAAACTGAATTGTGACTAAATTAGTAGAGAGAAGTGTTGTATAAAATTAATGTTTGATTTTAGATAATACTTTACTTATCTTCATTATTTTCTCTCTGCTACTTTACCCTTCTCAAAGCCGTAAACTCTGAAACCCTAAACACTGTTCGAAAATCTTTCTAGAAAAATTAACCATGACTTCACCTGCTGCTTCTAAATCATTTGACTATGGTGGTGCAAAGTTTGTGAGTAACAATTATTCAACTATCCTGACTAACAACAATGTGAAAGTTGATTTTCACATTTTTCAGGACTTGCTTAGATCTAACGAGATTGGGTTTGCTCTCACAGCTCCACCCACAGTCTCTGGTGACCAAGTGCTTGCTATCTGGAGAATTGGAGTATTTGATGATGGAGGAGCCAATGGATCTCCAAGCCTTGTATTTGAATTTGACAATACGACAAGGATTGTAACTCCTCAAACTGTAAGGGATGCATTACAGTTGCCTACTCATACCTCCTACACAAGACTGATAGGTGATATTGAGATGAGGAGATTCTTTACTGAGATTGGCTATGACAAGTATTTGAAGAACCTTGTTCAATTAAAAAGGAATGAGCTAAGGAAGGAATGGAATTTCTTCTTTAATTGCATCACAAAGGCCTTCAACAACAAATCTTCGAATTTTGATGCCTTGCCCATTATGACACAGCAGATAGGGTACTCTCTAATTCATGGTTCACATTATGATTATGGTAGAATAGTTCTGTATTTTATTGGTGATAGGATAAATGCTGATAGAAATATAGTATGTTATGCTAGATTCTGTCAATTGATTTTTAATGCTTATTTTCCTGATATCCCTATCCCCTCTAATCAAATAGTGTCAGTGTTTAAGTTGAGAAAGGGCTTTTTCTGACTTAATTTCACAAGATGAAAAGCGGTTGAATTTAGCTCCCTTAAGATTAACCCTAGTTGCAAGAAACTTGCTTTTAACAAGGCTTCCTGAGACTTATGGTTTGCTTAATAGTAAAAGTGCTAAGCTGCAGGAAATCACCATTGGAAACCCCCTGTAGCTCACCCTAGCACAACAACTCAAATACAAATCCAAACACAATCTCAAACAGAAGCCACCTCAGGTGTCTCCCAAAAGACACTTGTTGTAAAAATAAAGAAAGAATTAGCAAAAAGAGCTACAAATTCTGTTATAGCTAAGTCAAAAGATGAAGCATCTCAAGTTCCTCATTCTTTAAAACCTTCATAAATTGTAAAGAGGAAAATTGTACTTGCCGGATTAGAATCAGATTCAGATGAGGACAATGCTACCATATCGTCCAGATTTTCAAGCCTTTCATATGATTCTTCTCCAAGACCAGTTGTTCCATCAACTGCAAAAGTCATAACTACTGATACTGGTACAAATCCCAGACCAAAGAAAAGAATATTGGTCAAAGCCTATCACAATCAGCACTTGCTCTGGACTAAACAGGAAATTGCTGAGGCGCCTGTAGAACTGCTAAAACTCCAGTCACGCAATATCATAAGAGAGCGAGGGAAGTCTCTCATGAGCAAGTAGAAGCTAGTGTTAAGAGGCTACAAGGGAAAGGGATTTTCCATGGATCAAGCACACAAGAACCTGTATCTCATAGGGGCATAGAAGTTACATCTCCGTATCCAATCCCACAAGAACCTGCACCTCAAAGTGGTGCAACAGATATTGAAGAACAAGAGCCAATGATTGAAAATGCTCAGGAGTCTATTACTGCAATTATGGAGAAGAGTACACAAGAACCTGGTTTTCAAAGTCATCCAGCAACTCCTGATTCTCCAGCTACACAAGAACCATTGCCTCAAAGTTATAATGCAAGCCTTACTCCTGCTGCACTGACTCTTATTATAGATGCTAAATGTAGAATTCATCCATCTCAACTCTCTACTGATATTTTATCAGTACCACAACTGAATGTCCACACGGAATCTGCATCGTCAGATTCACAAAGTGTTCATAGTCCTAAAGAAACAGATGCTGAACAATAGTCTGTTGAATCTCAAGTAAACTCTGATGTACCAATGGCTATTAATCTCCCTACAAGTCTAAGTACTGATACTTTCTTATAGTCCATACATTCTGCTATTTCACCACATGAGAGAAACTCTGTTTTTATTGAAACATAGTCCATTTACTCTACTTTACTATCACCTGAGATAATCCATGTTGTTGCTGAAGATGTAGTAGCACAACAGTCCATTCATAAAGTTTTATCCATTTCAGAATCACCACAACATTCTACAGGAACTGAGGTCCTGGAAGTTAATCTCGAAGCTCCAATTCATTTATCTACAATATATAAAGATGTGGAGTTAATTGCTGAAGGGGTGGAAGATTCTGAAGCTACTGGATCACATACTGCACCAATTTCTAATTCTATTCTATATGTTAAAGCTGTGATAAAGTTCATCAATTAGTGCAAAATCCGGTTGCTATTGAAGAATCTAATGATGATGAAGAAGTTAATATTTCTAATGCTATTACAGATCCTGAGGATGATCTTTTCTTCCCTGAAGATATGCCTATGCATGTGAGACAACAGAAAATGAAAGAGTTAAATGCTAGGAAGAAGCAGGATTATTTTGATAATCTCTGGAATGCTCATTGGAAAGATGATACATACCCTATTTTCAGAACATAAGTTGTTGCACATCTGGAAACAGCAGAACAGAAGATTATAAATCCTGATTTGCTGACTCATCTGAGAGCATCAACCTTAGTTGTCAGATCCTTACACACAGCTCAAGAAGCAACTACTACTCAAATTAATCAGACCAAGGAATTATTGATTGCTTCAAAGCTGACTACTCATCAGGAAATTCAGAAACAAATTGCACCAATAGTTTTAAGGCAAACTGCAATTGAAGCCAGTCAAGCTATATTGGAAGCTAAACAAGTTCAAATGTCTGATCAACTTACATAAGTACACAACTCAATGGAGCTGATTCTTTCTGTTAGGAATATGCTGTGAACTTGATGATAAGTTAAATAAAACACCTTAGTAGATTTAACTTAATGTTTTTGTAGCTCTCGATGGATGTTTAATTATAGTCCTGACGGATGATCTTTTTATTCCCGACGGATGACAACTGAACATCCATCGAGAGTGCAGCTTATGTAACAATAAGTATTGCAACACATTTCTGCAGATAACAATGTTTTAGTCTAGTAGATTTTGTAGGATTCTCTAAGTCATGTTGACTACTAGATTGATGTACAGAATAGGTTGGCTAATTGTAAATATGAGATGTCTTGTAATTCTGTATAAGTGAAATGGAGTCAGTGACAAAAAGGCTTCCAATGGATGATCTACAAAGACTACCGACGGATAATCAACAAGGCTCCCGACGGATGATTAACATAGTCCCGACGGATGATCATAATTCAAAAAGAGCAGTTGACAGTGATAACACAGTCACATGCATCGGGTGTTTGTAAATGGAATATGGCAGCCTAATTACAGTAGTTAGAGAACAAAGAAGCATTACCATTTCCATGCAATTATGAAGATATTCAAAGATGCTGGAATAGAGTAGTGAAACAGCATGGAGTTATACTAGATATAGTTTGTCTTATTATCTTGTCTTACTTTCATGTAACTTGGTAATACATAAACCAAGTGTAGCAAGTAGAACCAAGAACTGAGTAAGTATTATTTTCAGAGAGATAGAAAAAGCTGCATTTGTTGAGAATTTCTCTGTAAGTTTGTAAGTTCACTTGTAAGCAGCTGTGTGATATTCAAGCATCACAGAGTTTTCATACTAATATATATCTTTGGTGGATAAGTTCAAATCCACCAGAAAGTTTTAAAGCTTTGTGTTTTATTATTTTGTGTTTTGATTTCAATTCAAGTTTCATTCCGCACTTCTTGCAAAATAAAACACTGTTATTATATTAAGTAAGAACAGTCTTAAAGTTTGAAAAAGGAGCCAGAATTACATTCAACCCCCTTCCGTAATTCTTGTTGCATTGTTTGGGATTAACAATTGGTATCAGAGCAAACTCTTGAAGTACAAAGAGTGTAAAGATCACAACAATCAACAAGATGAATAAAAAGGATGTAAGAGTAAAGATTCCATTTTTGGACAAAGACAACTATCACCACTGGAAGGTGAAGATGCATCTACATCTTCTCTCTCAAGATGAAGCTTACGTGGAATGTATTGAAAGAGGTCCATATGTCCCAATGAGAGCTACTGCAAGGAATGAACCATCAGTTCCAAAGTTTAGGCATGAATGATCTGATCCAGACATTGAACAAGTCAGGAAAGATAAGAAGGCCATGAACATACTGTTTAATGATGTTGATGGTTATATGTTTGACAACATCATAAACTGTAAAACAACTAAAGATATTTGGGACACAATTCAAATTATTTGTGATGGTACTGAGCAAGTCAGGGAGACCAAGATGCATCTTTTGATTCAGTAATATGAGCATTTTCACTATGAAGAAAGTGAGTCACTCACTGACATTTTCAGTAGATTTCAAAAACAACTGAATGCTCTCAAGTTGCATGGAAGGGTCTACCAAACAAAAGACCCAAATATCAAGTTCCTTAGATCTCTGCCCAAGGAATGGAAGCCAATGACAGTCTCATTAAGAAATTCTCAAGATTACAAGGAGTTCACCTTGGAGAGACTATATGGTATCCTGAAAACCTATGAGCTTGAAATAGAGCAAGATGAAAGAATGGAGAAAGGAAGGAAGAAAGGAGGATCCATTACATTTGTTGCTGAGCAAGAGAAGGAAAAGGAGATGAAGGTTGAAGATATTAAATCTGCATCAAATTCAAAGGTCTGTGAAAGCAAGGGTAAAGGGCTGGTAGATGATAATGAAGAACAGTTGAGCCAAGATGACATGGATGGTATAGATGAGCATCTAGCATTCTTATCCAAGAGATTTACCTAGCTCAAATTCAAGAAGAATTTTGGAGCAGCTAAGTCAAACAGAAACATGGTTGATACTAAATTCAAGTGTTACAAATTTGGCTTGGCAGGTCATTTTTCCAGTGAATGTAGAAAGCCTGATTCTGGTAAAAAGAAGTTTGAGCATGTTGATCACAAGAAAAAATATTTTGAGCTGCTCAAACAAAAGGAAAGGGCTTTCATCACACATGAGAATGATTGGGCTGCAGATGGATTGGATGAAGATGAAGAAACAAGCTATATCAACCTAGCCCGAATGGCCAAATCAGATGAAACAGAGACCAGTTCATCAAAGAATCAGGTAAGCACAACTAACCTAGCACATTTATCTAAAGCTGAGTGTAATGATGTAATAAATGACATGTCTACTGAACTATATCACATGCGTGTTACTCTTAAGTCTCTCACCAAAGAAAATAGTAAAATTAAAGAGAACAATGTGTTTTTTAAGTGAGAGGAATAATGTGCTAGAGGCTCAATTCATTGATTTTGAAAAATTGAAATTAGAATGCAAGGTTGCTAAGGAGTAACTTGAACGAGAACAGGAAGTGATTAAGGCATGGAAATCATCTAGAGATGTCCATGCTCAAATCACTAAAGTTTAAGGTATAGAGTCTTTTTGTGATGCAGCCTGGAAAAAGAATAAAGAGAAGCTTGATTCCAACTTGGTTAAAGGACTTTCAACATATGTGGACTTGACGGATGATGAAAATTATCCGTCGAATAATCAAAAGGATTATCCGTCGAAAGACAATGAGCCACATCTGTCAAATGTCAGTAAGCTAGTTAGCAAAGCTAAGCTAGCTAAGTTGAATGATAAATATGGATCAGTTTCTAAAAACTTTATTCCAGAAACATCAAGTCAAGTGAGGAAAGAAAAGAGAGTTAATGTTGGGCATATGTATATCAAGCAATTTAATGACATATTAGAAATGATTGAGGTTAAAACAGAATCAAAAAGGAAAAACAATAGAAATGAGAAGGTAGGGGTTAACAAACATAACAACTACACACCTGATAAATATGCTCCAAGAAAAATATGTGTTAAGTGCGGTAGTGTTAATCATTTGTCTATTAATTGCAAACTTGCTATGCCTACTCCCATGTCTGCACCTTCTTCTTTTTCTAACATGTCTGCCATGTCTGCAATGCCTATGAATGTTTTGCCCGCACAGAATATGAATGCACAGTTTGCTAATATTCCATTTGCACCTAATCCTTATTATGCTGCATTTAGTATGCCTCAAGTGCCATTTAGCATGCCTTATTGGAATAACATGTTTGCAAACAACATGCCTTTTCATGTAAACCAAAATGTGCATGATAATTCTGCTTCAATGAACAGTTTCAAAGGTCCAACTCAAATGACAAAGGATGAATCTGAAATACCTAAGTCAAATGAGGTCAAACCTAAGAAACCAAAGAAAAAGGCTAACAAGGCAGGACCCAAGGAAACTTGGGTACCAAAATCAACTTGATTTGATTTAGATGTGTGCAGGGAAACATAAAGAATCTTTGGTATCTAGATAGTGGTTGCTCAAGGCACATGACTGGAGATTCTACCCTGCTCACTGAGTTCAGGGAAAGAGCTGGCCCAAGTATCACTTTTGGAGACGATAGCAAGGGTTATACTTTGGGATATGACTTGATTTCAAAGGATAATGTCATCATTGAAGAGGTTTCCCTAGTGGATGGACTCAAGCATAATCTGTTGAGTATCAGCCAGCTTTGTGATAAGGGCAACTCAGTCACTTTCAATTCTGAAGGCTATGTTGTGACCAACAAGAAGAGCAACAAAGTGGTTCTCACCATAGGGAGATATGGAAATATGTACCTAGCTGATTTTAACTCATCAAATGCAGAATCGGTTACTTGTCTTCTCAGTAAAGCTAGTCAAGATGAAAGTTGCTATGGCACAAGAAGCTGTCCCATCTAAACTTCAAGACCATGAATGAGCTAGTCAAGAAAGATTTGGTTAGAGGTATTCCTCAAGTGGAGTTTTCAAAAGATGGATTATGTGATGCCTGCCAAAAGGGAAAGCAGATTAAAGAATCATTCAAGAAGAAGCTTGATTCAATAATTGAAGAACCTTTGCAACTGTTACACATGGATTTGTTTGGACCAGTCAATGTGTTGTCCATTTCTAGGAAAATATATTGCCTAGTAATTATATGATTTCTCAAAGTTCTCTTGGACATATTTTCTAAAATCCAAATATGAAGCTAGTGAAATCATCATCAATCACATAAGGCAAGTCAACAATCATCCTGACCTCAAAGTAAGAAGAATCAGGAGTGACAATGGAACCGAGTTCAAGAATTCTGTGATGAGACTATTTTGTGAAGAGAATGGGATCATGCATGAGTTTTCTGCAGCTAGAACTCCACAACAGAATGGAGTGGTGGAAAGGAAAAACAGATCTCTTATTGAAGCTGCAAGAACAATGCTAGAAGAATCAAAGTTACCAACATATTTCTGGGCTGAAGCTGTGAATACTGCATGCTACACTCAGAATATTTCTTTGGTTAATCAAGCAAAATGCATGACACCCTACCAATTGTTCAAGAATAGGAAGCCAACTCTAAATTTCTTATATGTCTTTTACTGTAAATGGTATATCTTAAGGAATCAAACTGATCAACATAGAAAGTTTGATGCCAAAGAAGATGAAGGAATTTTTGTTGGATATGTTGTTGGAAAAGCATATAGAGTCTACAATCTGTGAACCAACATTGTTATGGAATCAGTACATGTTGTGTTTAAAAATAACAAGATTGAAGGACTGCAAGATGGAAATTTCCATGAGAGCCTCAAATTTGATAATATGGAGATTATTTATGAAGATAGTGATGATGATGGTGATGGTGATCAAGAACCAATATCCAAGGACAATGCAGAAAAATCTAAAACTAATGAAGCACATAATGCAACATTTGTCGAAAGACCTAGTGCATCATCTGTCGAGAGACAATCTACATCATCCGTCGACAGGAAAAGATCAACATCCGTTGATCCCTCAACAAGAGTTGGAAGTCAAATAAGATCACAGTCAGAATGAACCCCATCTTCAAGTAAACGATCCATAAACTCAGGGGGAGTTTCTGATAATCAAAACTCTACTAATCATCAAGACAACAATGAGGCCTCCTCATCTAGAGCTAATCTACCATAACAGAGAAAATGGACTAGAGATCACCCTTTTGAGCTCATTATTGGTGATGCATATTCTGGAGTTCAAACAAGGAAAGCAACTCAAGAAGAATATCTATAAAACAGCTTTCTTTCTAAGGAAGAACCAAAGAAGGTAGAAGAAGCTCTGTTGGATCCTGATTGGGTTTTATCTATGCAGGAAGAGCTAAACCAATATGAAAGGAACAAGGTATGGAAGCCAGTACCTAAGCCTAAAGGAAAGAATCCAATTGACACCAAGTGGGTATTCAGAAACAAGATGGATGAAAATGGCATAGTTGTCAGGAACAAAGCTAGATTGGTTGCTAAGGGCTACTGTCAATAAGAAGGAATAGAATTTGATGAAACTTTTGCTCCTGTTACAAGACTTGAAGCCATCAAAATTTTCTTAGCCTATGCAGCCCATGCCAATTTTAAAGTCTATCAAATGGATATCAAAAGTGCCTTTCTGAATGGAGATTTGGAGGAGGAAGTCTATGTCAGTCAGCCTCCTGGTTTTGAAGATCCAAATTTTCCAGAATATGTTTACTATCTTTTGAAAGCACTTTATGGATTGAAGCAAGCACCTAAAGCCCGGTATGATACTTTGTCAAAGTTTCTCTTAGAAAATCACTTCACAAGAGGTACTGTTGACAAAACTCTATTCTTTAGAAATGTGAATGGCTCGAGTATACTTGTTCAAATTTATGTAGATGATATTATTTTTGGATCTACAGATGAAAAACTTTGCAAAAAGTTTGCCAAATTGATGGAAAGTAAGTATGAAATGAGCATGATGGGAGAACTAACTTACTTTCTTGGTTTTGCAAGTTAAGCAAGTTAGTGATGGAATATTCATTATTCAAACCAAATATATTTATGATCTTTTTAAGAAGTTTGATCTAATGGATTGCACATCTGCAAAAACTCCCATGGTCACTGCAACTAAACTTGAATTAAACACTACTGAAAAGTCTGTTGATATTTCAAGCTATAGAGGCATGGTTGGCTCATTT
The DNA here is from genome assembly GCF_009905375.1 of Apium graveolens. Taxonomy (NCBI): domain Eukaryota; kingdom Viridiplantae; phylum Streptophyta; class Magnoliopsida; order Apiales; family Apiaceae; genus Apium; species Apium graveolens. Next base: position 177,977,460 of record NC_133656.1, on the reverse strand, counting down.
CTGTACTTAACAGCTAGTAGGCCAGATATAATGTTTGCTACTTATCTTTGTGCTAGATTTCAGGATGATCCTAGAGAATCTCATTTAGTAGTTATTAAAATAATTTTCAGATATCTCAAGGGCACACCAAAACTTGGCATCTGGTACCCTAGAGATTCTGGTTTTGATCTAACTGGTTTTTCAGATGTAGATTATGCAGGTTATAAAATTGATAGAAAAAGTACAACAGGAACCTGTCAATTTCTTGGAAACAAGCTAGCATCCTAGTTCAGTAAAAAGCAAAATTCAGTTTCTAATTCTACAGCTGAAGCTGAATATATTGTTGCTGGTAGTTGCTGTGCACAGATTCTATAGATGAAAAACCAACTGTTGGACTATGGTCTGCAAGTGGACAGAATTCCTTTTTTCTGTGATAACACAAGTGTAATTGCCATCACTGAAAATCCAGTACAACATTCAAGAACAAAGCACATAGACATAAAGTACCACTTCATTAGGGAACATGTGATGAATGGTACTGTGGAACTTTATTTTGTTCAAAGTGAAAAGCAGCTTGCAGATATCTTTACCAAACCACTTGATGAATCTACCTTTACTAGGTTGGTAAGTGAGTTAGGTATGCTTGATTATTCTTAAATTATTTCTGATAATTTTGCAAGTTGTAATGCAGCCAGAAACTTAATTGATTTTTCTCTTTTGAATGAAAATTTGGCTAAGTCAAAATTTTCATCTCGACGAATGTTCATTATCCATCGAGTTTGATCATCCGTCGAAATATAGTAGCCTGGTAAAAATCAATTACTTTTCTGGATTATTTTATACCCGACGGATAATTGCTTTCTTCTCATCCGTCGAATTGTCTATATCTTAGCCGCTAAAAGTACTAAACCTTATCCATCGGATATACTTACAGTCTGTAAGTATATCACGATGGATAATTGACAAAATTTTGACAGTTTATTTCATTTTTAAACGGCTATTTTGGGCAATTCTCATTGGGTCTTTAATTTTTAACTTTAATTTTTATCCCATTTTATTTGAGAGTACATAAAATCCTAACTTCAGTTTATTTTTGCTTTTATCTCTCTCTACTGCAGTTAACTGTTCTCTTCTCTCTCAAAGAAAAACCCCCTTCTTTCTGCAATTTCCTTGCTTTAACAATGTGTGGCTCCCTCCAAACCCGGGTCAGAAGTTTGGGGTCCACACGCACACAAACCTTATTTATAATCTGCTTATAACATTAGTAAAGATATGCAGTGACCCTACTTACCAACTACCACAGACCGCAACAGGTTAAAGTATGCACACAAGCCACACACACACACTTTATATTACATCGTCCAAATCCCAACTATTCAAACTTAGAACTGATCATTAAATATTATTACAAACTTTTACAAACTTAAACTATCTCAAAAGCTGCCAGCTAGCTTAACTCGATTAACCTGGACCCCTAGCTCTTGCACTGGATTGGGGATCCTCGCTACCAACTGGTTCCTTCTTAACTGGAAAAGAACATAAACAACATCGCACAAATGAGCTAACTAGCTCAGCAAGTCACAATGACAAGACTGAGAATAATGATCACCAAGTGAAAAGGATTAAGGTATCAAGTGAACAATGATTAATGATTTAGAATTGGATATTATATTTTTATTTTAAAAACCAAGGTTAGGCTGTTGATCAGTCACGTACTAACCCCGAGTAAGGCACACAGCTCTGCTCTAATTACTGGATCCATGGCACACATTGGCCTAACTTGACCACCAATCTGGTCTGACCACGAATCTGGTCCACAATTTTTTTATAAAAAAAATCCAATTCTAACATAATAATAGAATAAACAATGTAAAGTAATAAACAAAATCATAAGCAACATTGGATATTCAATAATGAAATGGTTGTCATCTTCACAAAGTATTAATGTGTCAATTTCAAAGAATGGCTGTTAGGTAATGAAAGAATTGAATAACAAAAGGGATCAACGTTTCAAGGTTACAAGGATTTGGTCTTCAAAGCATAAGGTACAATGGTTTGAATATGCAAGCAATTTGATTCAGTGTTTGATATCTACTTTGTATGTATTTGTGGGGTAGTATCGTATATCTGCAATTCGTATTCGGGTATACAACAATCAATAGTTTAGAAGAATAAGGTTTACGGCTCAAAGATCGACAACTGTAATCAAGGTTTAAGGTTCAGTGCTTCAAAGCACTTGCAATATAGAACATGATTATCAATCATCAACAATATATCTCGAGAAAGTTCAGATTACTTGCCTGGTACCAGCTTGCTATACTTTACTAACTTCCAATTACCACCGTCTTACTCCTCGACTATCTGTTTCCCTTTCCTACACCTTGCCTCTTCTGCTCACATATCATAAACATCTATCATTACTCAACTCATACGATTCTATTCGATATACACTTCTATCTACCCTTCGTTTTACCCAAATCCGATTAATGGATTGAAAGTTACGCTATAAACAAGTAAATACCGAACATATAGATCGATAGTTAAACAACAAGCCACATGTAACACGTAACACATCAAACAATTAATGATATATCATTTATAAAGAAGTCTCGAGTCATAAACAGGCTTTCAGGTATTTAATATAATTTTTAAAACATTTTTTGGAATTAAAACGGGTTGTTGGATCAATTTTAAAGCAATAAACAGGGTTCGGTTGGCCACATCTGGCTTCAAAATAATTTTCTAATAATTATCGAGCCTTGAAAACAATTTAAAGTAATATTTGAAAGCTCAAAATTATTTTTCGAAATTTTTAAATCATTAACAAATAATTAAATCTAATTAAATAATTAATTAAAATCAATTAATCAATTAATTTTTGAATTAATTGACCAATTAACTAATTAATTATTAACTAAAATTAATTAACTAATTAATTGAGATTTATTTTTGAATTAAAAATAATTTTTGGAATTAAAATAATAATTTTTGGAATTTTCAGAAATTAAAAACGAATTTTTTTATAATTAAAATAAATAGGAAATATGATTTTTAAATAATTTATAAACATGATTCCTAAATTTGCAAGTTCTGGAAACCTGGGGGGGGCAAACTGTATCGTTTTTAAAACTACAGGGGCCATTTTGCAATTTTGCCAGCCCCGCCGTCGACTTCGCCGGAGTGTGGCCGGAGAACACGATCTCAGCCACCTCAGGCCCCCAAATTCTCCAGAATTAAAGTACAAACCACTAGGGACTTATTCCAGTAATCAAAACACATAACCTATTTCAGAATTGACCGGAAAATGCTCAAGAAACTCGCAGGTTTCCGGCGAGCTCGACGAAAATTTAAAAACACAACTCCCTTCAAACTACGAATCCTCTGTTAACGAGCTATACACCAATCGATTGCAAATTTCATAAGGAACACAACCCACTATATTTCAACAGCTAATAACCCCTAGAACAAAAAGCCCTAGTTTTCAATTAAGAATTACCTACGATAAAAAAAACATTCATACGGGTTATAAACCCTAATTTTAAAATTCGAAGATTAAACTCAATTTTGAACATGTTATTGAACTCCAAATCAGTCATATGACATATGAAAATCATCAGGAGAACAAGCTCTACAACAAGCAGCATATCATTCAAACAACCATCCGTACAAAAATTCATATTTTTAATCAAAATAATTCGAAAATAATTATATATATATATATAATCAACCTTCGATTCTGCAGTAAAACGAGTTCCAGAATTTGATAGTACTCCTCAAACCCTTCGATTTGGTTACTCGAGCTTTGAAAACAGAAATCACTAACACCTTCAAAAGCTGGTTTGATTTTCAGAAGATTATATGAATATATAGATTTTCTTTGTAAATTTCTATAATTACTGTTTGCAAATGATTTTTGATACGAAATAAAATACGGTAAAGGCTATTTATAGTTACGGAAAATTAGTATCCCGTTGGATCATTTCGGATATAAAATGGTACGTTTATTTATAAAAACAGATCCAAACGGTACCGGTTTTCGGGATAATTATCCAAATCAGTACAATTTGTACTGCGGTCTTGGTCTAAGCGCCTGGTTACACGTATTACGAGGTGATAATTATAATAGTTTAATAAAAAGATCCCGTTTATCAAAAATACGAGTTTTATTGATTTACCGAAATGAATATTGGATCGAAAATATTGCGCCGGGACCCGCGCAGGACAAACAGTACGTCGGATCGAAAAAGTCGAAACATGGAAAATGTTCGGAATATTGCAATTAAGTTCGGAAGGAGTTCTCGGAAGAGTTTCGGGTTATAAAAACGTAAAAACGGGTGACTTCGGTTGGTTCCCGATTATATAAAATAGTTTATAGATACTCGGAAAAAGATTTTATAAAATCCATAAATTTCCTATAAAATCATAAATCAACATAAAAATAAATAGGAAGATATGACAATTATCTATATTTTATTTTGGACATATAAAAATTAAAATACTCAATTGATATTATTTTTGAACATCCAAATACATATACCACTTAACAGTTAATTCACAGAATAAATACTGGACATGCATAATATTTATTAATTAGAAAAAATAATTACACGAAATATCTCAGATATTACACAATGGCACCAGTAGTAAAAATCATGTCTCAGTCTGGATTCATATATGAGAAGAACACCTTTGTGGCACTAGTGAACAAAGAGATTAGAGCATCTGAGGATTATCACAAAATGATGGATTTTGTGAAGGGATGCAAGCTTAGCTATACCATGCTGGAATAACCCGCAATCTACTGTGAAGTTGTGGAAGAGATATGGACTACTGCTGTGTACCAAGAAACTGATAAAACCATCACTCTCTCCATTAAAGGTAAAGTACATTGCACTAATAGTGATATTATCAAAGCATGCTTTAAAATTCCTGATAACACTACTATTAAGCCACACACAGATGCTGATATAGTTAATTTGCTTAATTCTATGGGCTATGCACTTCCTGCCACTAAGTTAAGTGAAATTAGGAGGCTAGGTCTTAGGAAAGAGTGGAGTTATTTGTGTGATGTAGTTACCAAGATATTTTCTAGTAAAGTAAGTAACTTTGATTATGTCAACACTACAATGCTTAACATGCTTCTTACTGATAAGTACTACAATTTCAGTGATGCTATTATGTTTGAGTTAGGATACAAGTTAGGGGAGATTAAAAAGAGATCTAGGAGTGTCTATTATGATATATTCTTTATGATTATTGCTAATCATCTTTGTGAGAATCTTGAGATTGTGAACCCAACCAACAAACTGGATTGTTGGGTTCAAGAAAGGAAAATTTTTTTGCAGATTTAAACAGAGCTAATCACCACAAAGATGTGCCTCTTGTTTACTTGCCTGTCATGGAGGCTCCACAGGTAAGTGAGGTAAATACTACTATCTCTACTATCTCTACCTCTCAAATTTCTTTGTCATTGACTGTGGCTATGGCATCTGTGTCAATGACCCAACAGATGCCTACCCAAGCCACAAAACCTAAATCTTCTAAATCCAAGTCAAAGAAACCACACTCTGGTGTCTCTCAAAAGATGCCAGTTTCAAAATCCACCAAAACCAAAGAGGGGAGTGTGAAGGGTGGTAAGATAGGTGAGGGACAGGGTGAAAATAAAAGAAACCCTAAGAATAAGGATGGAGAGGTGAGTGAATCCCAGCGTAGCTACACTACAGTTTCCCAACAAACTGTAGTGATTAATAAGGACAATAGCTCATTTCAAGTTGCATCCTCCTAAAAGGATGTGACTATTGAACAAAGCTCTCAGCCAAGAGCATAGGCCAAGAGGGTAAGGGACACAAGCTCACCCCAAACTTATGCCAGAAAGAAGAAATCTAAACACACTGGGGATGCACAGGGATCACACACAGTGCAAACTGCAGCTAAAGACTCAATCACTGCACCATCTCAAATTCAGTTTAATGTGGCTCCAATAAATGTGGAGTCACAGACAAAATCTTTAATAGTAGAAGCACCACACACACAAAACTCTCCCACTAATTCTCTAGATATGGATATGATCAACACATCAATCCCCGATTCTCCTTCTTTAACTCTGTTGAAGAAGCCAAAATTCAATGCAAGTAAGCATCATCTTTTAGATGATTTGTTGGCTCACTTGCCAATTCTTTCAGGAACTATTAAGACTTCTGTGCCAAAATTATCATCAATCTGCACAGAGTCCACCATAGTTTTCACTCCAAACTCTATCATTTCTTCTATACCGGTGGATATTGTTCATTTGTCAGTTAGTGATTGTATCCCGATGGATATGCCTAACAGCAGTCATTCGTTGGCTATTCTAACTACTACCACGACAGATGTTCCTCATCCGTTGGTACTCACTACACAAGCTGAATTTTCAAAAATTATTTCAAGTGTAGATGAGTTAGTGGTTGTACAATCACTCTTAGGTTTGAGGGAAGGGAGTGAATAGAGTAAGAGGGTGAGTTGCTCTCAGGAAAAAGGAGAGGAAATGAGAGAAACAATACAGTCTATTTCTTTCAGTCTGGAAAAAGTGAGTGAGGGGAGTTCCACCTTAGTAGGTGAAGGTGAGGGTGTGAGGGTGGTGAGCCAAGGGGATCCCTTGATGCAAGAACAGAGAGAAATTGAGAGAAAAGCAGGTACAGCTGAATGAGAAGAGCCCATTATAAGTGAGTTAATGGATGTCAATGAGGCTGAAAAGAAATAACTAATTAAGCAAGAATATCAAGTTATCTTAGATTCTGTTTCTTATGAAGCTGAGGCATTTACTCACCCTGTCTCAACTTATCAAGTTCTAGCTGAGCAAGACAATGTTACTGCAGAAAGAATGTTAAATCTGGTGCATACAACAGCCTCCATGCAAAGAGCCAAAGATGCCATCTCAGCCATGCCTCCCACAGCTGGTGATGATGTTGATTATAAAACTGGTGGTTCTGAAGAGTTCTTTGGAGATGAAGATGATAATGAAGAAGAGCCAATGGACATAGGGAGAGAAGAAGGCCCTGAAAGGAATATGTCCTAAGTCCAATCATGTATTAGGATTTAGGAATAACTTTTATGTAATCTGTTTTGATTTCATTGATATTAATAAAAGACTTATTTTGTTTTTATTACGGGCTTTATCTATTTAAGTGTTTAAATAAGATATACCATAGTTTAGAGTAAAGCTTTTTATGGATTATGATGAGATCATAATAGTGAGACCTAAAAGATGATAACTCTAAACTTAAATAGTTCCTGATCATAGGATTAATAACTGGTAATTAATAATCCGCAAAGATCGGTACATACTATGCTTGCTTCATTATGAAGGATGTCTGTTCTCATAGACATTTGTGTAGGTGACACTATAGCTAGTATGTAGGTGCTTATTATAGAATAAGTTCACTGAACATGACTCGCACAGCTGAACAACTGATGGAGTTCACTCACGTGTCAGCAGTTATTCACATAGTGATAGTTGTACAAGTATCCTTAGACTTGAGGTCATCATAGTCATCTTGTGTACACTGAACTATGCTTTGGTTTAGTTCTTAGTCTCCAGGGATAATTATCAGGGCTCTACTGGGTATAGGAATTTGTACACGAAGATAGTGTATGATCAATAAAGGATCTACCCCTTCCAGTGAAGGAAGCGAATGTTCAAGACTGATCCACTTATGCTAGTTCAGGAATCTCTGGCCAGAGTAAATGAAATTAGAAAGGAGTTTCTAATTTGCATAGAACTAAGCATAGTAAATAGTAAGCAAGTGATTAAATTAGATAGGCTTGACACGAGATCCATGCCTTGTATTTAATCGGGACATTGTAGGGTAGAAGGAGTTTATTGTACGGTAACTATTCACTGAATAGGTTCTTGGTATTCTAAGCAGTGAATTCATATTATCCGGATAGTCGCGATATGCTGAGAAGTATCCCTCATGATGTAGAATAAATGTGATTAATTAATTAATCATATTTAATAAATTAGAGAATTTATATAAATAATGATAAAATAGTTTTATTATTATTTATTTCTACTACCGGCTTAATATTGAACCTACAGGGTCACACCATAAAAAGAGAATGATTTAATGGTGGAGGAATTACTTAATAATGGCTAATAATTATTTATTTGTGAAATAAATAATTAATTGGCAAATTTAATAATTGATTAAATGAGATTTAATTGATTATAAATTAATTAAGAAAAGTTCTTAATATTATTAATTAAGGATTTAATTTTTTGGAAATTAAATCAGAGAATTATTTCTAAAGTGTTTAGAAAAAGGATTAATAATTAAAAGGTGTTTTAATCATTAATGAGAATAATAAATGGGATAATAATAAAAATATTTATGGGAAAATTTCAGCTGAAAATTTTGCCTATAAATATACTATTATAAACCCTATTTTTATTCTAACCCCAAAATTTTATAAAACCTAATTCTCTCCACCTCCTCCTCCTCCTTAACGTCGTTTTCTTGGTGGATACCGGTGGAGTGCTTCATATTTGAGGAGCAACTGCTAAGGATCTCCGATCGTTGCTTTTGGATCGCATATTAAAGGTTAGTAATTGATCCCTATATTTTTACCATGATTTATATGCTTTTATTTGGATTTTATATGTGTAAAAGTATTTTACCATGCCTCCACTGCAATTAAAATCCAACAATGGTATCAGAGCATAGGTTGTATGCATATAGATCTGTGGTAAAAATTTCAGAATTTTATGTGCTTGTATGAATTAATTATGATTTTTACATGTAATATCATGGTTTAATTTTGTCTGATGAGAAATCGTTTCTCAGAATAATTTTGAATGTTGATCTGGGTTCTACAATTGTTGTAGATCGTCTGGGTATTTTTATTATATTTTTATGATGTATAGATTTTTTATTATGAATTTTTGAAGTTGTATCATTAATAATTCGTAATTAAATATATATATATGTATATTCAGTTGTATATATATATCTGCTATATATCTGTGGTTGTTTCTGCTGCTGTTAAATATTAAAGGCACATGTGATGTGCTACTGAGTTAAGTACGGTGGCACGAAAAGAGAGAGTACAGAGAATGTCAGGCGCGACAACCGAGAAAGAAAAGTCGGCGGCGAATCGTAGAAGGGCATAGGACCGCGCGTCTGCCACGCGCGCGTGGGGCACACACGCTGGCGGGCCACGCGCGGCGCGTGTCAGACACGCGCTGATGACATCATGCTGACGTCATGCTGACGTCATCAGATGACATCATGCTGACGTCAGCATAGGGGTTAGGGCACGTGGAGCGCGTGTGGCGCGTGTGGCGCGTGTGGCGCGTGGAGGAAAGTCAGACATGCGCTGTCAGGCACGTGTGCGCGTGGCCGCGCGTGGGGGCGCGTGCCAGCTCAGAATTGGGCGATTTTGGTGCCGTTGGATCCGTCTTTTCGAGACGCTTCTAATGGTATATTATATGATATTTTATGAAATTGTTTCGAACTGTTTATAGCTAACAGAAGTGTTTTAAAGCTGTTTTTGATCGTTTGAATTGCTTTTAAGTGCTTCATGTGATACATAGAGATGTATATTGCTTAGACTTATATACTAGATGATATAACATGCCTACCTTGATGTTTATTCATGTTTATATATGTGATATATGCTTAGTTTATCATGCGATGATAGATTTAGGTGAACTTAAATGAACATAAGGCGTTTGTTAGACAACCTAGTATAGTGAAATTATTTCATAACCTTAATAATAATATTATGAATACAATCATTAGATTCTTGTGTTTATGAAACACGTAATTGAATATAAATTTTCGATATGAGAGAAAGGATGATTCTGTCAACAACAGATTTCTATCTGTAAGAAAGGGTTATTAAGTGACGCCTCTTGACAATGCTCCACCCGATCTGGGCATCATATGATTATTGATTATTGATTTGAAATATTTAATTTAAAAGGAAGAATCTCTTTATAATATGATTATGATTGTAACGTAATATAATCCCTCTAAAATTAAATAATATCAAGTAGTAATTGGCCAATGACACAACGGGCTTGTGTCGGTCATAGCCTTCCAACATGATAGAAAGTAGTTCTTATTTTTAAATCATTGTCGTTTCGTGCCACAGCCGAGGGCTTTGATTTCGAAATAAGAAATACTTGTCTATTACATAGAGATGTGTATATTGAATAAGAATCTAAAGGTCGTTACGTGCCACAGCCGTGGGCCTTTGGGGACTGATTCAATTGTACGGAATGTTGGGTTAGACTTGACTTAGAATATTGAGTTTGTCGTGCCACAGCCGTGACTCAATTATTCAAGAGGCTAAAGTTTGATTAGGGAATAACATTAGATGTAATTGACAAGAGTTGTCTGCCTATTGAACATTACATGGCGTTTCGTGCCACAGCCGGGGTTGTGTAATGGAATGTAGGATCCCTCTTCCCACTAGCATTATGAATGCTTAATTTTTCACGTAGGGGGTTGAATAAATTAGGTAAACTAGTGGGAGCCACTTATGAATAAAGACCCGATTCATATAGTGTTTTAAAATGAAATCGAATATTTGCTAAGTGTTGTTATGTGTTTATCATTTACAGATTTACAATATACATTATGTCTTCTGCACTATCACTCAGGAGCATACTGGATGCTCACAAATTGACTGGTCCTAATTATGCTGACTGGCTTCGAAACTTGAGAATTGTTCTCAAGATTGAGAAGCTGGAATACGTGATTGACTCACCTAAGCCTACTAAACCTGCTAGTGATGCACATAATGATGAACATGTTGTGTATCGTAGGTGGATAGATGATGCAAATGTTGCTCAATGCATCATGCTAGCTTCCATGAACATTGAGCTATAGAAGCAACATGAGCATATGAATGCTCACACTATCCTCATGCATCTACAAGAGTTGTATGATGTGGCAGGGAGGACAGCTCGATATGAGATATCGAAGGAGTTGTTCGGTTGTAGGATGTCTGAGGGATAATCTGTGAATGACCATGTACTTAAGATGATCAATTTGATTGAACGTCTTGGACAACTTGGTTTTGCCATGGATGGGGAGCTGAGCCAAGACTTGGTCTTGCAATCGCTTCCGAGTTCATTCTCGCAGTTTGTTGTGAACTTTCACATGAATAAGTTGGATGTCAGCCTTCCTGAACTCCACAACATGTTGAAGACTACGGAATCGAATTTTCCCCCTAAGAAGAGTTCTGTTCTTCTAATTGGTGAAGGTTCCAATCCTAAGAAAAGGAAGAGGAACCCTTCCAAAAAGAAGAAAGTAGGTGAGATAACGCCGGTTCCACCAAAAGCTGAAGACCCCAAGAGCAAAGTTGTTTGCTTTCACTGTAACAAGGTGGGGCACTAGAAGAGGAACTGCAAGGTTTACCTTGCAGATTTGAAGAAGAAGAAGGGTAGTGAGACTGCCGCTTCTGATTCAGGTATGTTTATGATAGAAGTGAATATGTCATTAAGCCAAATTTCTACTTGGGTATTAGATACCGCCTGTGGTTCTCAAATCTGCAATTTGTTGCAGGGACTAAGGAGAAGTAGGACTCTTGAGGAAGAGGAGGTGATTCTACTGATGGGAAATGGAGCAAGAGTTGTTACTGTAGATGTGGAATCATTTCATTTACATATGCCTACGAGCAAGACTATTGTTTTAAATAATTGTTATTTTGTTCCCTCATTTGTGAGGAATATTATTCCCATGTTAGACTTGGCTGGATTTTCATTTATTATTGAGAATAATGAATGTTCTATTCTTAGAGATAATATTCTTAATGGACGTGGTGTTTAAATAATGGTCTGTATATATGTGACATAATTTACTTCAGATTGAACAAACTAATAAAAGAAAAGGGATGATGAAAATCTCACTTTATAGTGGCACTGCAGTCTCCATTTAGTAGACATGGAGAGAGGACTACAAATTTGCTAGGAATGGTACACACAGATGTATGTGGACCAATGTCTACGCAAGCCATGGGTGGATTTTCATACTTCATTACTTTCATAGATGATAGATCTAGATTCAGATATGTGTTTGATGAAACACAAGTCTGAAGCCTTTGAAAAGTTCAAAGAGTATAAGTATGAAGTGGAGAAACAAACCAAACATAGTATTATAATTCTTCGATTAGATCGAGGTGGTGAATACTTGAATGGAGAGTTTCTAGATTATCTCAAATTAAATGGTATAGTCTCCCAGTGGACTCCTCCAGATTGGTATCTGAAAGGAGAAATCGAACTTTGTTAGACATAGTTCGGTCCATGATGAGCTATGCAAATCTTCCAGTATTCCTATGGGGTTATGCATTGGAAACCTCAGCATATTTACTGAATAAGGTGCTTTCCAAATCTGTTCCTCAAGCTCCGTATGAGATATGGAAAGAAAGCAAACCGAGTCTTAAACACGTTAAGATTTGGGGATGTCCAGCTTATGTCAAGTAAGTTGACCCAGATAAGCTGGAATATGGATTCGTAAAATGTAGTTTTGTGGGATATCCTAAAGAGACTTTAGGGTATTACTTTTATACCGATCATCGGGTGTTTGTCTCCAGACATGCTACCTTCTTGGAAAGGGAGTTTATCCTTGAAGGAAATAGTGGGAGCAAAATTGAACTTGATGAAGTTCAAGAAGCACAAACTACTACGGATCAAGTGGAAACACCTATTCTGACTGAACAACCTTTTGTGGAACAGCCCATTCATAGAACAGGGAGAGTGTCTCGCCAACCTGAGAGGTAATATGGCCTTGTCATTGAGAATGACAATGAGTTGTCGATCATTGAGGATGACGACCCTGTGACCTATAATGAGGCTATGAGTAGTGTTGACTCAGAGAAATGGCATAGTGCCATGAAATCCGGAATAGAATCTATGTATACGGTATACGAAAGAATGATTAGAGAAGATGGCCAGGTGGAGACCTATAAGGCCAGGCTTGTGGCAAAAGGATTCAAACAAAGGCAATGGATTGACTTTGATGAAACTTTTTACCTGTAGCCCTGTTAAAATCAGTTCGGATTTTGCTTGCGATTGCTGCTTACTACGACTATGAGATCTGGCAATTAGCCAGATGGTTTTCTTTCCAAGGGAAATAAAAACCTAGTGTGTAAGCTGCTTTGAACCATATGTGATTTAAAGCAAGCTTCTCGAAAGATGGAACATTCGTTTTGATGAGACAATTAAAGAGTTTGATTTTATCAAAAACGTAGATGAACCATGCGTCTACAAAAGGGTTAGTGGGAGCGTGGTAACATTTCTTGTATTGTATTCAATTAGAGTTGACACATATAACAACATAGCAGACCCACTCACAAAGCTACTTTTTGAAAGTCACTTTGATCGTCATAAAGATGAGATGGGTATTAGATACCATAGTGATTGGCTTTAGTACAAGTGGGAGATTGAAAGGAATATGTCCTAAGTCCAATCATGTATTAGGATTTAGGAATAACTTTTATGTAATCTGTTTTGATTTCATTGATATTAATAAAAGACTTGTTTTGTTTTTATTACGGGCTTTATCTATTTAAGTGTTTAAATAAGATATACCATGGTTTAGAGTAAAGCTTTTTATGGATTATGATGAGATCATAATAGTGAGACCTAAAAGATGATAACTCTAAACTTAAATAGTTCCTGATCATAGGATTACTAACTAGTAATTAATAATCCGCAAAGATCGGTACATACTATGCTTGCTTCATTATGAAGGATGTCTGTTCTCATAGACATTTGTGTAGGTGACACTATAGCTAGTATGTAGGTGCTTATTATAGAATAAGTTCACTGAACATGACTCGCACAACTGAACAACTGATGGAGTTCACTCACGTGTCAGCAGTTGTTCACATAGTGATACTTGTACAAGTATCCTTAGACTTGAGGTCATCATAGTCATCTTGTGTACACTGAACTATGCTTTGGTTTAGTTCTTAGTCTCCAGGGACAATTATTAGGGCTCTACTGGGTATAGGAATTTGTACACGAAGATAGTGTATGATCAATAAAGGATCTACCCCTTCCAGTGAAGGAAGCGAATGTTCAAGGCTGATCCACTTATGCTAGTTCAGGAATCTCTGGCCAGAGTAAATGAAATTAGAAAGGAGTTTCTAATTTGCATAGAACTAAGCATAGTAAATGGTAAGCAAGTGATTAAATTAGATAGGCTTGACACGAGATCCATGCCTTGTATTTAATCGGGACATTGTAGGGTAGAAGGAGTTTATTGTACGGTAACTATTCACTGAATAGGTTCTTGGTATTCTAAGTAGTGAATTCATATTATCCGGATAGTCGCGATATGCTGAGAAGTATCCCTCACGATGTAGAATAAATGTGATTAATTAATTAATCATATTTAATAAATTAGAGAATTTATATAAATAATGATAAAATAGTTTTATTATTATTTATTTCTACTACCGGCTTAATATTGATTAAATGAGATTTAATTGAATATAAATTAATTAAGAAAAGTTCTTAATATTATTAATTAAGGATTTAATTTTTTGGAAATTAAATCAAGAGAGAGAATTATTTCTGCAGTGTTTAGAAAAAGGATTAATAATTAAAAGGTGTTTTAATTATTAATGAGAATAATAAATGGGATAATAATAAAAATATTTATGGGAATATTTCAGCTGAAAATTTTGCCTATAAATATACTATTATAAATCCTATTTTTATTCTAACCCCAAAATTTTATAAAACCTAATTCTCTCCACCTCCTCCTCCTCCTTAACGTCGTTTTCTTGGTGGATACCGGTGGAGTGCTTCACGTTTGAGGAGCAACTGCTAAGGATCTCCGATCGTTGCTTTTGGATCGCATATTAAAGGTTAGTAATCGATCCCTATGTTTTTACCACGATTTATATGCTTTTATTTGAATTTTATATGTGTAAAAGTGTTTTACCATGCCTCCGCTGCGATTAAAATCCAACAGGCCCTAGCTCAAGTTCTAGCATGCCATCTTGGGCATTTTCCAAAGATTGTGATGAGCACCATTTCATGTCAACTCTCTTCCACATCATTCAAAAAACACTGATAGCTCTTCAAGCCACCTCCAATGCTCACACCAAGAAGCTTCTTCAAGCACATCTCAATTATCTTCAAGTGTACCAAATTCAATCTCTTCAACATAATCAGGATGTCACTTCACTTAAAACAGAGATTGATCAAGTCAAGAAAGATGTCTTTGAGAGATTGGATGCGAAATTTCCCAACACAGCCATGCTTGACATTAACAGACAATTAACGAAGAACTTTAATCTTGCAACCAAAGTGGACTCCCTAGATACAAGACTAAAAGCAGTGGAAGACTCTCTCACTGCAATTCATTTACATTAAGCCCAACAAACTCAGTTGCTTCAAAAGCTAATGGCTGCACAGACTTCTACCTCTACTCAACTTGATGCTAACAAAAAGGGGGAGAATGATTCACTTGTCCCAGTTAGTTAAGGAGAGCCAATCAGTGAGGGGGAAAATGTGATTAACATTCAAGTCAGTCAAGTAATTGTTCCAGAAATTACTTTTCCTAAGCCACCATTCTTGGACAGCACTGATCTGATCCAGATAGCAACTGCTAAGTTGGATTCAAAGACAAATTTCAAAAAGCTTGATGTTGCAGCTGTTGAGAAGGAATTGGATGACAAGTGGAGGAAAATAGATGAAGAAATAATAAAGAATTTTGGTCCTATTGAGAAACCAAAAAAGACCTTTCATCACTTCTCTCAAGTCAAGCAAATCTCTGTGAATGATATGAGTCTAGGCAGTTTGGAAAAGGGCCAACCTTCATGCATTAAGTCTCCAAAAGCCAACCTGGTTTTGAAGCCTAAAAGAATTATCCAAAGTCATCTGATAAGAATCCCTTGGATCTCATATTTGAGACTCCAAATCCAGATGAAAAGAAGCTGTTGGCAAGGTCCATTGCATTCTTCAAAGATCAAAATGATTCAGTACAAAAGAAGAGAATTTCCAAAATCTACAGGAATGGAAAAGAGATTTGTGTGGTGGCTGGACACCCTCAGTTTGCAGCAGCTAAAAAGGAGGAAAAAGAAAGAATCAAGTAAGAAAAGAGGAAAGCTGTTTTAGATACTAAGAAGCTCAAACAGAAGAAAGAGCAAGCTACTATAGTAGCCAAGCTTCAAGCTGTGAAAGATGCAACTGAAATCTCTAAAAAGTAACATGTAGTAGCTGAAGACCAGGATGAGAAAATGCACAAGGAACCTCAATAGAAAAGAAAGTTCAGATACAAGCTCCATTCCAAGAGAAAATTGGATATCAGTAATGAGGAAATGGAAGATTACATTCCCAAACAGTCTACAACCTCAACTCAAACATCCAAGACTTTAGAAGTGCAGGATGACTTTAAGGTGGATCCTACAAAGAATTTTCATGGTGAGATAATAGTTCCCAAGAATGAGCCTATAGACTGGGAAAGTCTGCCTATTCCTGAACTCAACCTACAATCTTCAACAAAGCAAAGAAAATAAAGATAAGAGTAATGAAGAAGATCAAGCCTATGACTCTCAGAACCAAAACCTTAGCCAAATCTCAACCAACTGTCAACAAGAGAGATCTTCTATATATCTTTGACATCAAGGAATTTTCAGATATAAATCTCTACTTGGATGAATTGGAAGAAGTAAGAGGGATTGATGCTCACAAACATCTCTCTGAAAGACTGGTATTCAAATACAAAGGTGGTAGAGAGATCATATGGCCCCCTTCATATAATTATCCAAGAAAGTTGTAATGTTTTGATAAAGATCTTTTCATCCTTCAAGAAGAATTTTGGATTCAATGTGACAGCCAAGAAATTGGTTCTAAAGAAGATAGAAGAACTGAGGAGCAGAAAAGCCTCAAATGCACTTCAAGAACTCTAACAATTCCCTTCACAGGAAGTACAGTGCACTTGAGGCCTTACTGGCTGATGGAATTCATGGATGACAAATGTGTTAGAAGATTCTTCAGATTGGATGACCAATTGAGCATCTCAAGTAATGAGTCTCTACTGGAAATGCAAGAAAAGCTAGATCTGTCAAATGCTGAAGAATTTGAATTCCACAGGCAGCTCCAAAATCAAATTGAAGAAAACAACTGGAAACTTGGGAAAAAATCAAGACCATCAAGGAAATAGAAAACATCTGCTCAGACTAGAGGAGCACCTTGATAATGATTGTGAGAACTCTTTGTACACTTTACTTTGTTCAATTTTCAATAAATTATAGTACTTATTAGTTTCATCTACTATTATTCAATTTGTACATTTAGGGTGTTTTTGTTATCATCGAGTTTCTCTTAATTTATGGCTATAATTCCAGTAGACATAAATTGGGAGAGATTGTTTGGAATATGTTGTGAACTTGATGATAAGTTAAATAAAACACATTAGTAGATTTAACTTAGTGTTTTTGTAGCTCTCGACGGATGTTTAATTATAGTCCCGACGAATGATCTTTTTAGTCTCGACGGATGACAACTGAACATCCATCGAGAGTTTAGCTTATGTAACAATAAGTATTGCAGCACATTTCTGCAAACAATAATGTTTTAGTCTAGTAGATTCTATAGGATTCTCTAAGTCATGTTGACTACTAGATTGATGTACATAATAGGTTGGCTAATTGTAAATATGAGATTTCTTGTAATTCTGTATAAGTGAAATGGAGCCAAGTGACAGAAAGGCTTCCAACGGATGATCTACAAAGACTACCGACAGATAATCAACAAGGCTCCCGACGGATGATTAACATAGTCCCGACGGATGATCATAATTCAAAAAGAGCAGTTGATAGTGATAACACAGTCACATACGTCGGGTGTTTGTAAATGGAATGTGGCAGCCTAATTACAGGTTTTAGAGAACAAAGAAGCATTGTCATTTCCATGAAATTATGAAGATATTCAAAAATGCTGGAATAGAGTAGTGAAACATCATGGAGTTAGACTAGATATAGTTTGTCTTATTATCTTGTCTTACTTCCATGTATATATAAACCAAGTGTAGCAAGTAGAACCAAGAACCGAGTAAGTATTATTTTCGGAGAGATAAAAAAAAGCTGCATCTGTTGAGAATTTCTCTGTAAGTTTGTAAGTTCACTTGTAAGTAGCTGTGTGCTATTCAAGCATCACAAAGTTCTCACACTAATATATATCTTTGGTGGATAAGTTCAAATGCACCAGAAAGTTTTAAAGCTTTGTGTTGTATTACTTTGTGTTTTGATTTCAATTCAAGTTTCATTCCACACTTCTTGCAAAATCAAACACTGTTATATATATTAAGTAAGAACAGTCTTAAAGTTTGAAAAAGGAGCCAGAATTACATTCAACCCCCCTTCTGTAATTCTTGTTACATTGTTTGGGAATAACACTTTCTCTACTGCTTGGTGATGATGCCAAAAAAGGTGAGAAGATTGTTAAATCTAAATGCAAACAGCTGAATTTGACAAATACTAATGATGAAAATCCTGATGCAAGTCATAAGGGGGGACAAAAGGAAAGTAAAAAGAGAAGAGGTGAAGAGCTAGTTGGATTTAGTGGTTCATCAAAAGAAATCACTAGATTTCAATTTAGACAAGGTGGAGAGAGTAAGAGGAATGAAAGAAGATTAGAAGATTTGACTGTGATTACAAAAATGCAATAATCTTTACAAGTCACAATTGATGCTAATGAAGACCAAGGTATTCTGGAGATAGAAGCCGGTGCTGAAGCAAGTCAGTATCTTCAAACTCTGAAAGTTAAAGGAAGAAAGACAACTATATTCTACAAGGATCCAAAGATTTAATTATCTGACTCTGAGGTGAGTAGAAGAATATTTCCAAGAGAAAATCTTAGAGTTGATCTTGAATACCTAAGGCAAATGGAGGAAGACTTCAAGAATTTCATAAAGACAACAAATGCCGATATTTCTGTTATTTCTCAAGTACTTTATGAAGATGATCCTCTTAACAGACCAACCAGAAGTATAGTTATAAGGAAAATTAGTCAGGCAGAAGATTTCAAATCACAAGTTATTGTAACTGCTGACAAGAAGCTTAAAGGAAAAAAGAAGATAGGAGAGAAGTCAAAGATTTCAAAGTCTAAAGCCAAAGCTGTTGTAAAGAAGATTACAGTATCGAAGGAAACTTAATCTCAAATACTGATAGATCCAATATATACAGTAGTTCAAGCTTATGATACTGAAGAAAAATATGAAGCAGAAGAAACCAGCCAAGCTCACCAAAAAAGGAAGATTTATGGAGCTGACTGGGCTGATGAACTGAAATTAACCGCTGACATTGCTCAAGTTAAAGAAGCAGTTCAGAAGGAAGAGTAAAGTCTGATATTTACTGAAGCAAGATTGAACATGCATACTTGATTCCTACATTTAGATAGTTTTGACATCATTAACTCGAACTTGTCCATGTTTCCATAATGAACAAGTTGGGGGAAATTGTTAGGAGAAATTGATGATATCAAGCAGAAACTATCAAAAGTTCACATCAGAATTTATGTATCAATGGAAGATAATGATGTCAACGGATGATGATATCGACGGATGATGATATCAAAGGATGATGATGTCAACGGATGATGTAATCAGTATTTGTCATATCAGTTGATCTTCGATAAAGAAAAGGAAACAAGAACTCAAGACGGTGAAGGACTTTATCTCAGAAGCATTGTATAGGTTTCCTTGTTGTTGATAGAATATGATTCCTTATACATTCTATAGTTGTGCTCCATATAAAGCACAGATTAGGTTCATGCTATAAGCATTGTGACATTGTTATATCTTTTGCATAACCTAACAGCTCTCAAGGATATTTGTTTATCCTTTCGAGATAGTACGTTTGTAATAAGTTTTTATCTGTTAATATAAAAACTGTTGATTCTGTTGAAGCTTTGTCGAATTGATTGTATTAACTGTATTCATCCCCCCTACAGTTGATTAAGGATTAACACCTACAGACATGCAATAGTCGACAAAAGTTACAGATGTGAATTCGCCGACATTATCTAAACTAATTGACTTGATATGATGATCTAGGAATTCAGCTCATAATTTGATTATTTGGGCAAGTAATTTTGTAAAAGCACCATTACGAGTTGAGAGAAGACAAACATGAGACCATCTAGTTGAGGCATCGATTAATATCATGAAGTACCTAAATGGGCCAGATGATGGGTGCATAGGTCCACATATGTCGCCTTCGATCCTTTCTAGAAAAGTTGGGCTTTCAAGCCGGTAGGGGATGGTCGAGTAATCAATTTTCCTAAAGAACATGCTGAACATTGAAGGTCATTGTTGGAAAGAACTTTAAAATTTTTAAAAGGACGACCAGTAGAATTCTATATAATACGACATATCGTAGAGACGCTAGGATGACCTAATCTTTCATATCAAAGTGTAAAATATTTTGGTTCTATAAGTTTGGAAGCAATGACATTGTGTGACTCAACAGTTCAAATTTTCATCATATATAATCCTGAGGAAAGTGAGTGAAACTTTTCAAAAAATTTCTTGTTGCTAGGATTAACGGAAGTAATAGGAAGATATTCTGTAATATCCGGGATATAGCATGTATTTTTTTTATTAATAAATAATTATGTGATTATTATATGAATTTTGGTAAATTATCTGATGATTGATATTGATATTTAAATGTTTATATGTGATAAAATGTGAGTATTTTAATTTTAGTATGTCCAGAATAAAATATAGACAATTTTGGTATTTTTCTAGTAATTTTCGGATTGCTATATGATTTAATAAGGATTTATGGATTTATTAATTATTTTCTAAGTAATTATAAAACTACTTTATAAAACCGGGATTCGTCCAATTTCAACCGGTTTTGCATTTTTACAACCGAAACTCTTCGTAAAACTCCTTCCTAACTTAATCTGATTATTCTGAACATTTTCCGTGTTTTGACTTTTTAAATCCGGAGTACGGTTTGACCCGTATGAGCCCCGACGCAAAATTTTCGATACAATAGTTATTTCGGTAAATCAATAAAACCCGCATTCTTGAAAGACATGATATTATTACATTAATTTCTCGTAAAGTGTTTTATAAAAAGCCCGGTTTTGATAATTATCCAAAACATGATATCAAATCGGATCGTTTTTACAGTAACTTAGCGGCTAAATAACCTATTTACGGATCCAATACGATCCAACTGGTGTTTATATTCCATAAGTATAAATAGCCTTTTTCTTATTTTATTTTATTCGTATAATCATAAACAAACAATTAAAACCGATCATTTACAAAGAAAAACCCGAAAACCCGTCACGTTCTTGAAAATCCAACCTAAAAATGAAGGCATTACCGAACTCAGAATCAAGCGTGCAATATACCAAATCAAAGCTCTCGAAAAGTTCTTTCAGAATCAATCATCAGTTTCAGTGCAGAAATCAAGGTCATGTTCCTATTTATTTCTTTTAATTCGAATTAATTAATGAATAAACTATGAAATTTTAATTTTGATGTTGTTTGTGTGATTTGATGATTTCTTCTTATAGATAATTTTGTCCTGGTCATTTTGGTATATTATATGATGAATTTGGAGTTCAATAACATGTAGACTAGTGAGTTTAATTCTCGAATAATTGAATTTAGGGTTTATAGCTTTGAATGTTTTCAATTGATTCTTAAGCGTTTCTTTGTTAAGGGTTATTAGATCGAATTGATTATACCAACTTGTAGATCGTCCAAAAATGATTCGATTGGGTATATGTGGTTAACAGAGGGTTCCGGGAAGGCGTTCGTCGGAAAAGGCCGAAAAACGGCGGCGAAAAATTCCGATTGGATTTACGGCTGATTTACTGCGTGTTTGATCGAATTTTTGGTACGAATGAGTTCCTGGAAGTGAGAGCTTTAATTCCTGATAATTTGGTGAGTTTCTGGGCAGGTTTTACAGTTGCCGGAAAAACTCCAGTCGCCGTTAATGGCTACTGGCCGGTGGCGGGACGGCGGTCAACCTTGTAGTTTTCAAATTTTACAAAAATAAGATTTCTGTTTTATATAATTTCAAAAATAGTATTTCTTTTTATAATTATTTTCAGAAATTGTTTTTAATTATTTAAAATTCAAAAATTCATCATTTATTATTCTGAAAATTATTTTTTAATTCCAAAATAAATTTTAATTATTTAATTAATTAATTTTAATTAATAATTATTTATTTATTTAATTAATTTTAATTGATAATTAATTATTTAATTAATTAATTTTAATTGATAATTAATTATTTAATTAGTCAATTAATTTAAATGTTAATTGATTAATTAATTTAATTAGTTAATAATTAATTTTTTAATTATTTATTTAGATTTAATTATTTTTTTGATTTAAAAATTCCGAAAAATAGTTTCGAGCTTTGAAATATTATTTTTAAATTATTTTCAATGCTCGATAATTATTATTAAATTATTTTAAAGTCAGATTCGGGTGTTCGAACCTTATTATTTAATTATAAAATGATTTGATAACCCGTTTTAATTCCGAAAAATGTTCAAAAATTCGTATTAAATACCTGAAAGTTCATTTTAACCCCGAATCTTCTTTGAAAAATCATTTTGATTGAATATATTACGTGTTATGTGCTATATGTGATCCGATTGATGTATAATATGCATGTATGTGCATTGTTTAACGGTTTTCATCGTAACTTTCAATCCATAAGTCGGATTTGGGTGAAACGAAGGGTAGATAGAAGCTTGTAATGAATAGAATGAGATGAGAATAAGTATTGATAAATACATGTGATGTCTTATAGAGAAAGCGAGACATAGAAAGGGAAAGCAAGTGATTAGTGAGTGTTATTCCCTAACAATACAACAAGAATTACAGAAGGGGGGTTGAATGTAATTCTGGCTACTTTTTCATGTTAGATATATTTGTGATTTCATGTCTAATCTGATTTGTTTAGTTTCAGAATTTATTATCAGAATATCAGAACTTAACTGGAAATCAAAACTTACTGAAGACATGAAGTTATCAGGACTTAAGGCGTCAGAACTTATATCAGAACTTAAGTGCAGATACACTTCAGGGATGAAAAGAGGCTGATTTACAGGAGAGGATCTGGATTAAACAAATAAAGATATGCATGGAGAGTTAGACAGCTAAAGGACTACATAAGATATTATCTGATTGATATATTTTAGGAAGAGATATATTTTATATCAATTAGAAGATATCTTGTAACTGTGTACTATATAAACACAGCTTAGGGTTTACACTATAAGTGTTATCATTCACGAGAATATTATTCATTGTAACCCGAGCAGCTCTTAGGGATATCATACATCACTGAGAGAGTAGATTAAACTTACTGTAACAGAGTTTGATATATAAATAAACTTGTTTTCTGTTACATACTTGTGTTCATAATCGAATTAATTATAGATACTATATTCAACCCCCTTCTATAGTATCATTGAGGCCTAACAAGTGGTATCAGAGATAATATGTTAAGCTTACAAACAGTTAAGATCCAAACAAATAATCAATCATGTCTGATCAAGTAAAAATACCAGACCCTCAAGAACCTGCAAAGGTTCAACCCATTCAGAAC
This sequence comes from Apium graveolens, assembly GCF_009905375.1. Classification (NCBI taxonomy): domain Eukaryota; kingdom Viridiplantae; phylum Streptophyta; class Magnoliopsida; order Apiales; family Apiaceae; genus Apium; species Apium graveolens. The sequence goes on along the minus strand of NC_133656.1, from coordinate 177,953,886 downwards.
ACCAGTAGATATGAATCCATCAGGGTTCCTATGCTCAGGGTGTCTGACTACCCTGTATGGAGTGTGAAGATGGCCATATTTCTAGAAGCTACAGATCCAGAATATTTAGACAGAATTTATGATGGTCCGCACAAGCCCACAAAGCTTTCTGTTGTAGTTGGGAATGAGCCACAGAGGATGATTCCCAAAGAAAAGAGAGAATACACCACTGAAGACATCTCTTCACTAGGCAAGGATGCAAAAGTAAGACACTTGTTTCATAGTGCACTTGACAATGTCATGTCAAACAGGATGATTGCATGCAAGACTGCAAAAGAAATCTGGGATGCATTGGAAGTGAGATGTCAAGGAACCAATGCCATCAAAAAGAACAGGAAGAAAATACTCACACAGGAGTATGAACACTTTGACTCAAAATCTGATGAGTCACTAATTGAGACATATGACAAATTCACAAAGTTGTTGAATGATCTGTCACTAGTGGATAAGGAATATGACACAGAAGTTTTCCAGGAAAGGTGGAAGTTCTGACAAGAAAGGGTTTAGAAAGTCTGAAGGCAAAGGAGGAAAGTCTGACAGAGGAGACAACTCAAATGTCAAATGCTATATTGTGGTGAAAGAGGCCACATCTCTCCTGATTACAAGAAGGGAAAAGGTGATAAAGGCCAGACACTTATCGCAAAGAAGAAAAACTGGGTAGACACCTCAGAATCTGAAGAAGAGGTGAACTATGCCTTAATGGCAAATGCTGATAGCAGTTCTGATGTTGTTAAACTAGAGGTACCTCTATCAACTCTTGCTTTTGATACAGATGATATTACTGAGTTGAGATTATTTCTGAAAAACATTTATATTAGCTATAGAGATCAGACTTTTGAGAATGAAAGATTAAAATCTGAAAATCTGAAGTACAAAAACAGAAATAGCTATCTTGAAGAAGAGTTAGTCCACCAGAACACTATTCAGACAGAGAGAGATAATGTTATGTATGTTAAGAATGAATTGCTTAAATATAATGATTATCTAAAAACTAAATTAGAAAAAGAAAGAGAAATCATCAGGACTTGGACTAACTCAGGCAAAACAACTCAGAATATTCTAAGTAGTGGAAACTGGAAAGAGGGGCTAGGTTATAAAGATGGTAAAAGTGAGAAAGGGACTTTGCCAATTAAGCCAAAGGTAAATCCTGTTAAATTTGTTGCAAAAACTGTTGTGTCTGATTCTGAAGAGACGAAAGACTCTAAAACAGAAGTCAAAGAAAAGTTAACTTCTGACAAATCAAAATAGGATAAACCAGTTATGGTAAACATTGGCTTAATAATTAAGAAGCAGCTTAAGTATAAGCTGAAAGAGATTAAAAATATGAACAAGGTAAAGGAAGCTAGGAAAAATAGGAATGGAAAGGAAGGTGTGAATAAAAGTAATAATTATATGCTTGTTCCTAATGCTCCTAGAAAGCAATGTTATAATTGTGGAAACTCTAACCATCTTGCTTCTTTTTGCTGGAAAAATAAAGATATAAACTCTTTACCTTCTAAATCAAGAGTTAAGAGTCAGTCTGTTAGATTTAAACCACAAAATCCTTATTTCAATTGTGGAAGTTTATGGCATTCTATTTATACTTGTAAGGAATATCATAGTTTGTACTATGATTATTATGAAATAAAACTTTCTTTAAAGAAAGTTAGTGTAATTCCTTCTAGTGTAAATTTTGATGCAAAGTCTGATATAAAGTCTGATAAAAAGCATGTTAGCATAAACTTTGAAACTAAATCTACTACAAATGCTAACAAAATTAACAAGGCCAAAGGATCCAAGCAAGTCTGGGTCCTTAAAACTAATCAATAGTGGTCTTTGTGATTGCAGGGCAATAGAAAAAACATCATGGTTCTGGACAGTGGATGTTCAGGACATATGACTGGAAATAAAGCCCCGCTACCATACTTTGTGGAGAAAGCTGGTCCAGGAGTTTCTTATGGAGATGGAAATAAGGAAAAGACTCTAGGATATGGCAATATCAATCTTGGGAATGTCATAATTGAATCAGTAGCTCTTGTCTCAGGACTTAAACACAATCTGCTAAATGTGAGTCAAATATATGATAGAGGTTATCATGTGGATTTCTTTAAAGAACACTGTGAAGTTGTAAGTAATTCTATAGGAAAAGTGGTTCTGAATGGTTATAGACATGGTAGCATATATGAAGCCAGACTTTCAACAAATTCTGATGGTTCTACAATCTGTCTGTTAAGTAGAGCATCAATTGAAGAAAGATGGAATTGGCACAAGAGACTCTCTCATTTAAATTTTAACAACATAAATGAGCTAGTAAAGAAAGATCTTGTGAGAGGACTGCCAAAATCAGTATTTGCTCCTGATGGTCTTTGTGACTCATGTCAAAAGGCAAAACAAAGAAAATCTTCATTCAAGAGCAAAACTGAATCCTCAATTCTTGAGCCTTATCACTTACTGTATGTTGATCTATTTGGTCCAGTTAATGTCATGTCTATTGCAAAGAAGAAATATGCTATGGTTGTAGTGGATGAGTTCACAAGATACACTTGGGTGTATTTCTTACACAAGAAGAATGAAACTGCATCTACTCTAACTGATTATGTCAGACAGCTGGATAAGTTAGTCAAAGATTCTATTAAAATAATAAGAAGTGATAATGGCACTGAGTTCAAGAATTCAATCATGGAAGAGTTCTGCAAAGAGCATGGAATAAAGCAGGAATTTTCTACACCTGGAACTCCACAGCAGAATGGAGTTGTAGAAAGAAAGAACAGGACTCTTATTGAAGCTGCACGAACTATGCTTGATGAAGCAAAGCTACCAACCTATTTTTGGGTTACAGCTGTGCAGACTGCTTATTTTACACAGAACTCAAGACGGTGAAGGACTTTATCTCAGAAGCATTGTATAGGTTTCCTTGTTGTTGATAGAATATGATTCCTTATACATTCTGTAGTTGTGCTCCATATAAAGCACAGATTAGGTTCATGTTATAAGCATTGTGACATTGTTATATCTTTTGCATAACCTAGCAGCTCTCAAGGATATTTGTTTATCCTTTCGAGATAGTACGTTTGTAGTAAGTTTTTATCTGTTAATATAAAAACTGTTGATTCTGTTGAAGCTTTGTCGAATTGATTGTATTAACTGTATTCATCCCCCTACAGTTGATTAAGGATTAACACCTACAGACATGCAATACTCGACAAAAGTTACAGATGTGAATTCGCCGGCATTATCTAAACTAATTGACTTGATATGATGATCTAGGAATTGAGCTCATAATTTGATTATTTGGGTAAGTAATTTTGTAAAAGCACCATTACGAGTTGAGAGAAGACAAACATGAGACCATCTAGTTGAGGCATCGATTAATATCATGAAGTACCTAAATGGGCCAGATGATGGGTGTATAGGTCCACATATGTCGCCTTCGATCCTTTCTAGAAAAGTTGGGCTTTCAAGCCGGTAGGGGATGGTCGAGTAATCAATTTTCCTAAAGAACATGCTGAACATTGAAGGTCATTGTTGGAAAGAACTTTAAAATTTTTAAAAGGATGACCAGTAGAATTCTATATAATACGACATATCGTAGAGACGCTAGGATGACCTAATCTTTCATATCAAAGTGTAAAATATTTTGGTTCTATAAGTTTGGAAGCAATGACATTGTGTGACTCAACAGTTCAAATTTTCATCATATATAATCTTGAGGAAAGTGAGTGAAACTTTTCAAAAAATTTCTTGTTGCTAGGATTAACGGAAGTAATAGGAAGATATTCTGTAATATCCGGGATATAGCATGTATTTTTTTTATTAATAAATAATTATGTGATTATTATATGAATTTTGGTAAATTATCTGATGATTGATATTGATATTTAAATATTTATATGTGATAAAATGTGAGTATTTTAATTTTAGTATGTCCAGAATAAAATATAGACAATTTTGGTATTTTTCTAGTAATTTTCGGATTGCTATATGATTTAATAAGGATTTATGGATTTATTAATTATTTTCAAAGTAATTATAAAACTACTTTATAAAACCGGGATTCGTCTAATTTCAACCGGTTTTGCATTTTTACAACCGAAACTCTTCGTAAAACTCCTTCCTAACTTAATCTGATTATTCTGAACATTTTCCGTGTTTTGACTTTTTTAATCCGGAGTACGGTTTGACCCGTATGAGCCCCGGCGCAAAATTTTCGATACAATAGTTATTTTGGTAAATCAATAAAACCCGCATTCTTGAAAGACATGATATTATTACATTAATTTCTCGTAAAGTGTTTTATAAAAAGCCCGGTTTTGATAATTATCCAAAACATGATATCAAATCGGATCGTTTTTACAGTAACTTAGCGGCTAAATAACCTATTTACGGATCCAATACGATCCAACTGGTGTTTATATTCCATAAGTATAAATAGCCTTTTTCTTATTTTATTTTATTCGTATAATCATAAACAAACAATTAAAACCGATCATTTACAAAGAAAAACCCGAAAACCCGTCACGTTCTTGAAAATCCAACCTAAAAATGAAGGCATTACCGAACTCAGAATCAAGCGTGCAATATACCAAATCAAAGCTCTCGAAAAGTTCTTTCAGAATCAATCATCAGTTTCAGTGCAGAAATCAAGGTCATGTTCCTATTTATTTCTTTTAATTCGAATTAATTAATGAATAAACTATGAAATTTTAATTTTGATGTTGTTTGTATGATTTGATGATTTCTTCTTATAGATAATTTTGTCCCGGTCATTTTGGTATATTATATGATGAATTTGGAGTTCAATAACATGTAGACTAGTGAGTTTAATTCTCGAATAATTGAAATTAGGGTTTATAGCTTTGAATGTTTTCAATTGATTCTTAAGCGTTTCTTTGTTAAGGGTTATTAGATCGAATTGATTATACCAACTTGTAGATCGTCCAAAAATGATTCGATTGGGTATATGTGGTTAACAGAGGGTTCCGGGAAGGCGTTCGTCGGAAAAGGCCGAAAAACGGCGGCGAAAAATTCCGATTGGATTTACGGCTGATTTACTGCGTGTTTGATCGAATTTTTGGTACGAATGAGTTCCTGGAAGTGAGAGCTTTAATTCCTGATAATTTGGTGAGTTTCTGGGCAGGTTTTACAGTTGCCGGAAAAACTCCAGTCGCCGTTAATGGCTACTGGCCGGTGGCGGGACGGCGGTCAACCTTGTAGTTTTCAAATTTTACAAAAATAAGATTTCTGTTTTATATAATTTCAAAAATAGTATTTCTTTTTATAATTATTTTCAGAAATTGTTTTTAATTATTTAAAATTCAAAAATTCATCATTTATTATTCTGAAAATTATTTTTTAATTCCAAAATAAATTTTAATTATTTAATTAATTAATTTTAATTAATAATTAATTATTTATTTAATTAATTTTAATTGATAATTAATTATTTAATTAATTAATTTTAATTGATAATTAATTATTTAATTAGTCAATTAATTTAAATGTTAATTGATTAATTAATTTAATTAGTTAATAATTAATTTTTTAATTATTTATTTAGATTTAATTATTTTTTTTGATTTAAAAATTCCGAAAAATAGTTTCGAGCTTTGAAATATTATTTTTAAATTATTTTCAACGCTCGAGAATTATTATTAAATTATTTTAAAGTCAGATTCGGGTGTTCGAACCTTATTATTTAATTATAAAATGATTTGATAACCCGTTTTAATTCCGAAAAATGTTCAAAAATTCGTATTAAATACCTGAAAGTTCATTTTAACCCCGAATCTTCTTTGAAAAATCATTTTGATTGAATATCTTACGTGTTATGTGCTATATGTGATCCGATTGATGTATAATATGCATGTATGTGCATTGTTTAACGGTTTTCATCGTAACTTTCAATCCATAAGTCGGATTTGGGTGAAACGAAGGGTAGATAGAAGCTTGTAATGAATAGAATGAGATGAGAATGAGTATTGATAAATACATGTGATGTCTTATAGAGAAAGCAAGACATAGAAAGGGAAAGCAAGTGATTAGTGAGTGTTATTCCCTAACAATACAACAAGAATTACAGAAGGGGGGTTGAATGTAATTCTGGCTACTTTTTCATGTTAGATATATTTGTGATTTCATCTAATCTGATTTGTTTAGTTTCAGAATTTATTATCAGAATATCAGAACTTAACTGGAAATCAAAACTTACTGAAGACATGAAGTTATCAGGACTTAAGGCGTCAGAACTTATATCAGAACTTAAGTGCAGATACACTTCAGGGATGAAAAGAGGCTGATTTACAGGAGAGGATCTGGATTAAACAAATAAAGATATGCATGGAGAGTTGGACAGCTAAAGGACTATATAAGATATTATCTGATTGATATATTTTAGGAAGAGATATATTTTATATCAATTAGAAGATATCTTGTAACTGTGTACTATATAAACATAGCTTAGGGTTTACACTATAAGTGTTATCATTCACGAGAATATTATTCATTGTAACCCGAGCAGCTCTTAGGGATATCATACATCACTGAGAGGGTAGATTAAACTTACTGTAACAGAGTTTGATATATAAATAAACTTGTTTTCTGTTACATACTTGTGTTCATAATCGAATTAATTATAGATACTATATTCAACCCCCTTCTATAGTATCATTGAGGCCTAACAAGTGGTATCAGAGACAATATGTTAAGCTTACAAACAGTTAAGATCCAAACAAATAATCAATCATGTCTGATCAAGCAAAAATACCAGACCCTCAAGAACCTGCAAAGGTTTAACCCATTCAGAACACCAGTAGATATGAATCCATCAGGGTTCCTATGCTCAGGGTGTCTGACTACCCTGTATGGAGTGTGAAGATGGCCATGTTTCTAGAAGCTACAGATCCAGAATATTTAGACAGAATTTATGATGGTCCACACAAGCCCACAAAGCTTTCTGTTGTAGTTGGGAATGAGCCACAGAGGATGATTCCCAAAGAAAAGAGAGAATACACCACTGAAGACATCTCTTCACTAGGCAAGGATGCAAAAGTAAGACACTTGTTTCATAGTGCACTTGACAATGTCATGTCAAACAGGATGATTGCATGCAAGACTGTAAAAGAAATCTGGGATGCATTGGAAGTGAGATGTCAAGGAACCAATGCCATCAAAAAGAACAGGAAGAAAATACTCACACAGGAGTATGAACACTTTGACTCAAAATCTGATGAGTCACTAATTGAGACATATGACAAATTCACAAAGCTGTTGAATGATCTGTCACTAGTGGATAAGGAATATGATACAGAAGTTTTCCAGGAAAGGTGGAAGTTCTGACAAGAAAGGGTTTAGAAAGTCTGAAGGCAAAGGAGGAAAGTCTGACAGAGGAGACAACTCAAATGTTAAATGCTACAATTGTGGTGAAAGAGGCCACATCTCTCCTGATTGCAAGAAGGGAAAAGGTGATAAAGGCCAGACACTTATCACAAAGAAGAAAAACTGGGTAGACACCTCAGAATCTGAAGAAGAGGTGAACTATGCCTTAATGGCAAATGCTGATAGCAGTTCTGATGTTGTTAAACTAGAGGTACCTCTATCAACTCTTGCTTTTGATACAGATGATATTACTGAGTTGAGATTATTTCTGAAAAAAATTTATATTAGCTATAGAGATCAGACTTTTGAGAATGAAAGATTAAAATCTGAAAATCTGAAGTACAAAAACAGAAATAGCTATCTTGAAGAAGAGTTAGTCCACCAGAACACTATTCAGACAGAGAGAGATAATGTTATGTATGTTAAGAATGAATTGCTTAAATATAATGATTATCTAAAAACTAAATTAGAAAAAGAAAGAGAAATCATCAGGACTTGGACTAACTCAGGCAAAACAACTCAGAATATTCTAAGTAGTGGAAACTGGAAAGAGGGGCTAGGTTATAAAGATGGTAAAAGTGAGAAAGGGACTTTGCCAATTAAGCCAAAGGTAAATCCTGTTAAATTTGTTGCAAAAACTGTTGTGTCTGATTCTGAAGAGACGAAAGACTCTAAAACAGAAGTCAAAGAAAAGTTAACTTCTGACAAATCAAAATAGGATAAACCAGTTATGGTAAACATTAACTTAATGATAAAGAAGCAGCTTAAGTATAAGCTGAAAGAGATTAAAAATGTGAACAAGGTAAAGGAAGCTAGGAAAAATAGGAATGGAAAGGAAGGTGTGAATAAAAGTAATAATTATATGCTTGTTCCTAATGCTCCTAGAAAGCAATGCTATAATTATGGAAACTCTAACCATCTTGCTTCTTTTTGCTGGAAAAATAAAGATATAAACTCTTTACCTTCTAAATCAAGAGTTAAGAGTCAGTCTGTTAGATTTAAACCACAAAATCCTTATTTCCATTGTGGAAGCTTATGGCATTCTATTTATACTTGTAAGGAATATCATAGTTTGTACTATGATTACTATGAAATAAACTTTCTTTAAAGAAAGTTAGTGTAATTCCTTCTAGTGTAAATTTTGATGCAAAGTCTGATATAAAGTCTGATAAAAAGCATGTTAGCATAAACTCTGAAACTAAATCCGCTACAAATGCTAACAAAATTAACAAGGCCAAAGGATCCAAGCAAGTCTGGGTCCTTAAAACTAATCAATAGTGGTCTTTGTGATTGCAGGGCAATAGAAAAAACATCATGGTTCTGGACAGTGGATGTTCAGGACATATGACTGGAAATAAAGCCCCGCTACCATACTTTGTGGAGAAAGCTGGTCCAGGAGTTTCTTATGGAGATGGAAATAAGGAAAAGACTCTAGGATATGGCAATATCAATCTTGGGAATGTCATAATTGAATCAGTAGCTCTTTTCTCAGGACTTAAACATAATCTGCTAAGTGTGAGTCAAATATATGATAGAGGTTATCATGTGGATTTCTTTAAAGAACACTGTGAAGTTGTAAGTAATTCTATAGGAAAAGTGATTCTGAATGGTTATAGACATGGTAACATATATGAAGCCAGACTTTCAACAAATTCTGATGGTTCTACAATCTGTCTGTTAAGTAGAGCATCAATTGAAGAAAGCTGGAATTGGCACAAGAGACTCTCTCATTTAAATTTTAACAACATAAATGAGCTAGTAAAGAAAGATCTTGTGAGAGGACTGCCAAAATCAGTATTTGCTCCTGATGGTCTTTGTGACTCATGTCAAAAGGCAAAACAAAGAAAATCTTCATTCAAGAGCAAAATTGAATCCTCAATTCTTGAGCCTTATCACTTACTGTATGTTGATCTATTTGGTCCAGTCAATGTCATGTCTATTGCAAAGAAGAAATATGCTATGGTTGTAGTGGATGAGTTCACAAGATACACTTGGGTGTATTTCTTACACAAGAAGAATGAAACTGCATCTACTCTAACTGATTATGTCAGACAGCTGGATAAGTTAGTCAAAGATTCTATTAAAATAATAAGAAGTGATAATGGCACTGAGTTCAAGAATTCAATCATGGAAGAGTTCTGCAAAGAGCATGGAATAAAGCAGGAATTTTCTACACCTGGAACTCCACAGCAGAATGGAGTTGTAGAAAGAAAGAACAGGACTCTTATTGAAGCTGCACGAACTATGCTTGATGAAGCAAAGCTACCAACCTATTTTTGGGTTACAGCTGTGCAGATTGCTTATTTTACACAGAATGCTACACTCATAAACAAGCATGGAAAAACACCATATGAGATGGTGAAGAAAAAGAAGCCAAATATGAAATACTTTCATGTATTTGGATGCAAGTATTTTGTTCTTAAGACTCATCCTGATAGCTATCAAAATTTGATCTAAAAGTTGATGAAGGAATTTTTATTGGATATCCACTTTCCACAAAAGCCTTCGGAGTCTACAATTTAAGAACAAGGGTTGTCATGGAATCTATCTATGTATCTTTTGATGATAAAAAGATTACTGGACTTGAAGATTTCAATGATCATGATCAGCTGAGATTTGAAAATGAAGATGTAAATTCTAATTCTGTAAATTCTGATGACCTAAATCCTGATCCTGTAAGTTTTGACGGGTTAAATTCTGATGTCATTGAAACTGTGGTAACTGCTCCAAAGGAAAATGCACCTATTCAGGGGGAGCAACCTGATGATCATACCACATCTCAAGACTCTTAAGAAGCATCAGAACTAGTCACTGGCTCTTCAAGTTCTGATTCATCAAGTGCTGATGAGCCAAATTCTGACAATTCTGGAAACTCTGATTCTTCAATTCCTGAAGGATCCAACTCAAATTCTGGAATCTCAGAGAGCATAACTTCAGGAGGAGCATCAGAAAATGCTGATGGAGACAGCATGGATCATGGGGGAGGTTCCAGTTCTAGAGATCAACTTCCATCTACAAGAAAGTGGACTAAATCACATACACATGACTTAATAATTATAGATCCTGAAGCAGGTGTCAGAACTAGAACAGCAACAACAAATGAATGTCTCTATCATTCCTTTCTATCTCAGATCGAACTGAAGAAAGTGGAAGAAGCTCTTCAAGATGCTGATTGGGTGCAAGCAATGCAGGAAGAGTTAAATGAATTTGAAAGAAATAAAGTCTAGGCCCTAGTGCCAAGACCAAAGAACATATCCATTATTGGCACAAAATGGGTGTTCAGAAACAAAACTGACAGTGATGGCATAATTACAAGAAATAAAGCAAAGATGGTTGCTAAAGGTTATCTCAACAGGAGGGTATTGATTATGATGAAACATATGCTCCAGTTGCTAGATTGGAAGCCATAAGAATCTTTTTGTCTTATGCTGCTCACAAGAGGTTTAAAGTCTTTTAAATGGATATAAAGAGTGCATTTCTCAATGGAGAACTAGAGGAAGAGGTGTATGTTAAGCAACCTCCAGGATTTGTAGATCCAAAATTTCCTAATCATGTCTACAGGCTTGATAAATCACTCTATGGTCTAAAGCAAGCTCCAAGAGCATGGTATGAAACTCTGGCACAATTTCTTCTGGAAAGTGGATTTACCAGAGGCACAATTGATAAAACTCTGTTCTATATCAACTATGACAAGGATTTACTTTTAGTCCAAATTTATTTTGATGATATCATTTTTGGTTCTATAAATGCCAAACTCTTTGAAAAGTTTTCAAAGCTAATGCAGTCAAGATATCAAATGAGTATGATGGGAGAACTTAGCTATTTTCTGGGACTTCAAGTCAAGCAAACTGAAGAAGGTACTTTCATAAATCAATCCAAGTACACCAGAAATTTACTCAAGAAATTTGGAATGCAAGACAGTTCAACTGCATCCACTCCCATGGCCACTACCACCAAGTTAAATAAAGATACTGGAGCATCAATAGATATTACTAACTATAGAGGTATGATTGGCTCTTTACTCTATTTAACTGCAAGTAGACCAGATATCATGTATGCTACCTGTCTTTGTGCAAGATTTCAGGCTAATACAAGAGAACCTTATCTAATAGCTGTGAAAAGAATTTTCAAGTACCTCAAGGGTACAACTGATCTAGGATTGTGGTATCCTAGGGCAATAGATTTTAAGCTAATAGGTTACTCAGATGCAAGTTTTGCAGGATGCAAAATAGACAGGAAAAGCACTAGTGGAAGCTGCCAATTTCTTGGAGGCAGATTGGTTTCTTGGTTTAGCAAGAAACAGAAATCAATTTCCATATCAACTGCAGAAGCAGAATATATTGATGCAGGAAGCTATTATGCACAGATTCTTTGGATGAATAATCAGTTACTGGACTATGGGTTAGAATTTTCTAAAATACCTATTTACTGTGATAATCAAAGTGCTATTGTTATGACAGGAAATCCAGTTCAACACTCAATGACAAAGCACATCAGCATTAGGTACCATTTCATAAGGGAACATGTGATGGAAGGTACATTGGAATTGCATTTTGTTCCAACAGATCAACAACTAGCAGATATCTTCACAAAACCACTATGTGAAGCTACTTTTATAAGATTGGTAAATGAACTTGGAATGGTTTCAGGTTCTTTCTCAAAATCTGCTTAGTTTTTGTTCTCATACATCAGACTTTATGATCAGTGTTTACAGATTTTAATATCTCAATGTAATCTGTGCTTAAATTATAACATATTAAAACACTGCTTATTATCTGATGTGATTCTATATACTCTGAAAGTATTTTGAATGTTCTGTGACTATTCAATCCAATGAGGATTATCTTGTTAGATGCTGACTTAGTAGTCTTTCACAAACTATGAATCCCATGTTTGAATTAGTTATTTATATGGAAATCAATAACACAAGCAAATTCTGATTTTGATCTTAGTCAAATTTACTTCATGTATCTTATTACTAAGTCACAAACTAGATTATTGCTTCTTCTCTGTCAAATTCTGATGTCAGTAAATCTTAAGGATGAACTACATGCTTGATAAGCCTCACTTATCTTAAGAAAATAAAAGAAAAGAAAAATTGAAATCAAGTACTCCTTTGAGATCTAGAGTAAATATGTGAAAGGAAAGATTCAAGTGCATTGCTGGTATTAAGTTATATGCATTAGAAAAGCAAATTAATTTTTCTTGGTGACTTTTCACATTCTCTGATTACTGGAGAAATATTCTGATAACAACATAAATTCTGATGACAGTTGTAACTCATTTACACTGAGAAGCCATTGTCAAAAGAATTTCAAAAGATGCATAAAATAAGCACAAACAGTTGAGGTGGATTCTTGCATAACTTTATTCTATAGTAGAATTCACAATTCAAGACAGATTTTAAGCATTTTTCTTAGTTAAGCCTTATTTCTAAGATATACTGATGTTTATCAGACTTTAATCTTTATCTGATCATTTGCACATACACACATTATCACTCCATATGAATGATGAAAATTACTGTGGTGATTAAATTATTTCTGATAAATAGTTAAGTATTATTTGCATAAATTCTGAGGACAAGTTCTGATTATGTTCTGATGATTAAACTCTGAAGAAACCAGTCAGTATTTGTGTGAAGAATCACAGTAACAGTCATTCACTTTTTGAGTACAAAGCCATGTTCTGATGACCGTTAAATTATGATAATAATCAAGTTCTGATGCAAATCCTGATGCTTACATGGCATTATTTATTTACTTGACTTATTTTTGATATTTAATGTAACGGTCATATTTTCAGAATATAATTAAGTGAGATAAAAACAGTGATAATCATTTGATTAATGGGTTGCGTGTTGGTTTTTGCATATGCATGTTTGCAATAATTACTGCACATTTCCCGTGCCCACTAATTACTACCTTGACTATTTACTGCATGACAAGTGTAATTATGTTGGTTTTACTTCCAAAAAGAGCCGTTGAGTGGAAATAGTATAAATATTCGAGATAAAAGTTTATACAAATCTTTTAACTTCTCTCTTACCTTATCTCTTATTTGTTTTACTCTCTCTCTCTCTCTCTCTCTCTCTCTCTCTCTCTCTCTCTTTTTCTCTCTATTTTCTGATAGACTTTCTCACATGCATTTTATCAAACACCTTGCGAACACACATTATTTCACTTGATTTCTCACAGAAATGGCACCAAAGGACACTATCTTTAATGGAGCCAAGTTCGTCCCCAACAACTATATGGCTATTCTCAGCAAGCACGATGCTCCTTCAGGTCTTCACTTCATTTAAGATTATCTGGCTCGCAGTGAGATTGGGTATACTCTGACACAACCACAATCACTCTCAGGAACACAAATACTGGAGTTTTGGAGAATTGGAGTCTATGATGGTGGTGAAGATGGGTCTCCAAGCATCATTTTCACAACTTGGGAGGATGAGCACCTGGTTACCCTGTCTACTGTTCGACAAGCTTTGCATTTTCCAGAAAATTATACTTTCAATGCTCAGATTGAGGATCCACTTCTACAGAGTATGATGGCCAATCTTGGCTATGAGAAAAGTCTGTCCAAGCTGGGACAACTGAAGAGGCCATACATCAGAAGGGAGTGGAGCTTCTTTTTCGATTGCATCACCAGAGCCTTTGCCAATAAATGCTCAAATTCCTCAATCTGTAAAATAGTTCTTAGTAAATTCTGATCCTCACACATACACAACCATATATCCTGATGTTGCACCAACACAGCCTACTACTTCTCAACCTCTACCAACCCAGCCTTCCAATACTCAACCATAGCCTACTATTAGAACCTACTATCAATCAGCACAATCCTCTCAACCACAACCATCATCACCTACTATCAGAACCTCACCTATCAAATCCAAAACCAAACCAACCTCTGGTACTTCTCAAAAGGTGCCAGTTGTAAAATCTGACACATCCTCTAGGCCCAAAACCAAAAGAACTATATCTGTGCCTAAATCTCCACCAAGGAGAAGAAGAAGGATGATTCTGAGAGATGAATCTGATGAGGATTAACAAGTCCAGGTTCCTGCATCAGAATTTGTGACAGTAGAAGCTGAAGAGTCAACTCTTCAGAAAGAGAATGAAGCTGAGGGTTCTGGAATTTTGAAAAGGAAAAGACCTTCAAGTTATGATACAGATAAAGTCACTCCTCAATCTAGAAGATCAAGGAAGACTAGAGCAGGTGTGCATATTGCACAAATTCAATATGATGATACTGAAGATGCTAAGGAAGGGGATCAGGAATCTCTGATCTCATCAGAACCTACAGTCATTGAAGCTTTGACAGCTCCACCTCAACATAAAGACACTGTTCAAGACACAGTGATCACACCTCCTATCTCTCCATTCAAAGAAACTGCCTCACTTGGAGATTCAGGGTTAAGTCCTGAATTTGATATTCACAGGTTGAATATTCATTTTGTTCTCTATCTGGAAGCTCCACCACCAAAACAGCCAACATCTCCTGTTTCACCAATTCTACAGGCTGAGATACCAACAACACCAATTCTTGATCTTGGCACTAAAGATCAGAATTTAGATGAAGCTTCTCCAGAATATCCTTCAGTTACACACATTCTGGTGTTATCAGAAGATGATGAGATTTTATCAAGTTCTGGAGACAGTGCTCCAGCAAGTGCTCCAGTCAAAGCTCCAATTCTTGGCAAGGAGGCACTGCTTAAATTTGTTAAAGAAGATGCTCCTGTTCCATGGGAGGAAACCTTTAGAGGAGTTGAATTAACAAAGAAGTGGAATGAATCTGACTTTATTCCCAGCTCAACTGTTCTGTTAGAACATGTTTAAAAAGCTGATGAGTTGCTGATAAATTTTAAATTCAAAACACAACTTAAAGTCACTGCTCTCAGTACTAAAAATCTTCAAGGTCTACACTCCAAGACTCATGAAAAGGTTGATAAAATTCAAGAAACAGCTGATAAGCTAGTCCTGATGCTCAAACTAGACAAGAATAGGTTTATCAGACCAATTCAAGAAAAAATGTAGGCTATTGAGCTTGTTCAATCCCAACAGCAGGCCTAACTGGATGAGGTCCTGCAGAATCAAGCCTCTCAACAAACACAGCTCAATGAAATCCAATATTTAGTGGAACTTCTTCTTTCTCTACTCCTGGAAGATGATTCCAAAAAGGGGGAGAAGGTAGCTAAGTCCAAATGCTCACCAATCAAGACACTGAAGAAAAAGGATGATCATGGTGATGATCAGGGAAACTCTGATAAGAGTAGAGGTCACATTCAAGGAGAGCAATTGAGAAAGATTCCTTCTCAACAGATAGGTTCTCATCAGAGATTGTCTGGTTCTACTCAAAGGAGTGATAATGAAGGAAAGAAGACTTCAGCTATAGATCAAACTTTGCTGCTCACAAATTCTGAAATTGAAGATCAAGTTCTGACAGCAAGTTCTGATAATCAAATTCTGATGACAAAGTCTGATGTTCTCATTCAAGGTGGAAGTCAAGACTCGAAGAAATTCATTCAAACCTTAAAGTTCAAGGGAAAGAAGGCAACCTTCTTTTACAAGAATCCTAAGATTCAAGCCCTAGATGAGGAACTTGCAAAGAGGTTGTTCCTTAAGGATAATCCAGGAGTGGATTTAGAGGAACTTAGAAAAGAAGAAGCAAGGTTTAATGTTGAAAAGTCAAAACTACAGCCTAAAGCTTCTAATACAAAGAAGCCTCCCAGACCTAAGGAGAAATGTATAGTTATAAAAGAAAGATCTGCCACAGAGATTCCTAGATCAAGTACTAGATCTCAAACTACTACTGATCCCAAAGACAAGGGAAAAGGAAAAGTTGGGGAGACATTCAAGAAACAGAAGATGAAGAATCCTCAAATTCTGATGGATCCTGTGTGCAAGATGGTTCAAGTCTTTGATGATACTGCTGCAAAAGATGAAATTGTTGAAACTATGAAAAGAAAGAAGATGATAGAAGAATCTAAGACAACCTCTGACATAGCTCAAGTTGTTCAGAGTGAAGATATTTCAGAACAGCAAGCTATAGAAGAATCTGCAAATCCTGAACAAGTCATCAAGACATCAACCTCTAACAGAGCTCAAGTTGATTTGAACAAGATGACAATTGCTGATAAGAAGAAATTCCTATGGAAAGATGTTAAACCATCAGATCCTAAGAAAAGTCAACTGCTATCTGATTTCATGACTGTTGGATTGAATGCCAGAGAAGCAAGAGACAGATCTGAGTTAGGTTCAAGCGAAGCCAAGATCAAAACATGAGTTGAAGTAACTATCAAAGATCCATTTTTATTAACTGACAAACCACTTGAGGAAGTTACACAGAAACACCTTGACAAGGTTATATCTGCTCAATTGGTACTGGATACTCGTGATAAGAGAAGTCAAGGAAAAGCTGATTCTATTTCTTAAAGATGGAAGAACATACAGAATGTCAGAATCAGATGTGCTGGACAAATCTCTTAAAGAACTTCAATTCATTCATTATCTTTTGGAGATAAAGTTTGAGGTTACCAGAAGATGGTCAAAATTTTTGATGAAGACCATAAGGGATAAAGCCAGAATCTCTGGATCAAGGGTTGCAGAATTTATTCCAAAGATAGTTAAAGATGATGGAAGAGAAATTCCTATGAGGAAGAATCCTGCTAAGGTAGAAGTAATTCTGAAAGGAAGATGCTTATGTTACAATGAAGACTCTTCACATCTCAGAGTTATCAGACTTGAAGATGGGCTTGAAAGAACATCGATTCATGCACTCAGAGCAACCATTTATCAGATTGGTGATAATGAAGATAAAGAACTGATGCAAGTCAAAGCACAGTTAGTTGAAGTTCTGAGAAATGCTGAGGACAAGCTGATAACAGAGTTTACAAGGAATCACTTTGGATTCAGATTGATCCAGTGATATTGGTAAAGCTACATGTACTGTAAGTTGTATTTAGCTGTTTAAAATAATATCTCATTGCATTTGTACTTAAATGATTTTGACATCATCAAATCTATTAACTTGTATATTTTTCATAATTTACAAGTTGGGGGAGATGGTTAGATATATTTGTGATGTCATGTTTAATCTGATTTGTTTAGTTTCAGAACTTATTATCAGAATATCAGAACTTAACTGAAAATTAGAACTTACTGAAGAAAGGAAGTTATCAGAACTTAAGGCGTTAGAACTTATATTAGAACATAAGTGCGGATATACTTCAGGGATGAAAAGCGGTTGTTATGGATAAAAAACCAAGGTTATTACTTGCTGTATTTAATACTAAGATTCGGGAGCTCAAGGCCTTTAATGGCTGCTCTCGTACTTCGTGACTCAATCTGCCTTTACGAGATGCCTACGTATCTATGTGAATTAGAGAATCAAGCCAAAAAACGTAGTTCTGATTGGTGGGGGTGAGACCCCTTATATAGGTGTTGGGAGTCCTTGAATTGGACTTGGTATAGGAGACTTGGTGGGCAAGTCTCATAATTAGAATGGACTTTGGAGTCCTAGGTAGTAGGAAACTGATTCCTTATCCTTTTAGGTCCCCTTGAGGCTAATCTCCAAGGATTTATATCCTTATCGGGACTCTTTTCAACATCTGATTTATCCCTTATTAATTAATTACGAATTTAATTAATAATCAGGGCTTTTGGGCCTTTTTTATTCCATCAGGCCGGATCTGGTCCATCAGGCTTAACCTTTCTGGTCTGAGTATCATATATCTTTTTATTGGGCCTAGCAGCCCACAGTTTGTACAATTAATGCAGTATTTAATTATACAATCATAATTTATTTATCCCTATCATTTGCCCCCCAACTTTTGGGAAACATTGATTAGGTTTCGCAGAAGTTAAGTCTATTTGTTCCCTTACAGGGTTTCGTTTTTTCGTAAAGTGTGGAGCGACCTACACATTTACAATGAATTTTTCCTTTTATTCAGGAATTATCTTAATTTCCAGGAATTTTTCCCTTATTTCCGTGATTTTTCCCTTATTTTCTGGATTTTTCCCTAATTTTCTAGGATTTTTCCCTAATTTTCTGGAATTTTTCCCAAATTTTCTGGGATTTTCCCTAATTTTCTGGGATTTTTCCCTAATTTTCTGGGATTTTCCCTAATTTTCTGGGATTTTTCCTTATTTTCTGGAATTTTCCCTAATTTTCTGGGATTTTTCCTTATTTTCTGGAATTTTCCCTATTTTCTGGATTCTTCAAATTTCCAGCCCTTTTTTCGACCAGGATCCTAGTCGAAATTTCGACCTGGATCCTAGTCGAAAATAGGGGCCAGCCTTGTCATCCTGGTCGAAAGAATTCGACTAGGATCCACGACCTGGAATTCGACCAGGATCCTAGTCAAATTTTCGACCTGGATCTAGGACCTGGAAATCGACCAGGATCCTAGTCGAAAATTCGACCTGGATCGAGGTCGAAAATTCCACCCTTTTTTTTGTTTTTTTTTTAGCTTTTTGTCATGAGCCTATCGACTAGGATTTCGACTAGGATTCTAGTCGATATTTCGACCTGAATCCTGTTCGAAAATTCCTTGATTTTCTTGTTTCCTGGTCGAAGGTTTTCGACTAGGATCCACGACCTGGAATTCGACCAGGATCCTAGTCGAACTTCGACCTGGGTTTTTAATCCCCATTTTTTGAAAGATGCTTGGTTTATTCGACCTCATTCCTGGTCGAAGCTTCGACCTCAATTCAGTCCCGTTATTCCAGCTATTTTTGGGTGTCTGCTCGAAAGATTCCGGGCAGGATTCACGACCTGGAATTCGACCTAAATTCTGGTATTTTTTACCCGTTATTTTCGGGTGTCTGCTCGAAAGATTTCGGGCAGGATTCACGACCTGGAATTCGACCTGGATTCTGGTCTTTTTTACCCGTTATTTTCGGGTGTCTGCTCGAAAGATTTCGGGCAGGATTCACGACCTGGATTTCGACCTGGTTCCTGGTCTTTCACTAGCCTTCTTTATTTAGCTTTAATTTAGGGTATTGTATTTTCCAAATCCTAATTGGATTTGGACCTGGCCTTTTTTTGTTGGGCCTTATTAAAATTTTTTGAGCCTCTATTATTGGGCTTTTCAAATCTCATTGGGCCTTTTTTATTGGGCCTTTTCAAATCTTATTGGGCCTCTTTTATTTGGGCTTTATCAAATATTGTTGGGCCTCTTTATTGGGCTTTGTCAAATATTACTGGGCCTTCTCATTGGGCTTTATCAAATATTGCTGGGCTTAACACACCCTGTTTAGAATGCCCTAGAATTCCTAGGTATATTCTGGAATGTTCTTTTTTCTGGGCCTCTTCTTATGGGCCTTTGTTCTTAATGGGCTTTTCGTCCCTTCAACTTCTTTTTCCTCCTATATAAAGGAATGAGGAAAGGCTATTACTCCTCACTTTCTCATTTCTTAGTTTTCTTCTTTATCCTCCTGCTAAGATTATCAGAGCAATAACAGCAAGTCGGAGCTCAAAGCCTTTTTCAGGAGTGCTTCTTTAGGTAAGATTCCTCCCTTTGCTTTTCGTTTCTATTTTTCCATTGTGTGCCATTTTAAGATAGCCTATTTACGTGCCTCATACTTTTTTCAGATGGCTGAAAAAAGAATGACTCGTTTGGCCAAAATGAACGTGGCTAGAAAGTCCAATGATTTTCCTATTCGATCGAGGTATACTTTCTTAATCGACATGATCAACACTCGAGGGGATGAGTATCCGTCTGATGCGCATCTGGATGTGCACGATCATATCAGTGCTTTACGGGATCCCAAGGAGCTGGAAAAGTTGAGCAGATGCTTCAAAATCAAGGAGCCTTTTAAGCTGGTTCTTGCGGGTCCGGCCGACAGGGCCTGTCAGTGGAAGAAGGACGCGCTATGCGTCTATAGGGATACTCTGAGGGCAGGTATTAGACTCCCTTTTCATCCATTCATTCCTTTGCTACTGGCTGATGTGGGCATCAGCCCTTGCCAACTTCCCCCTAATTCCTGGAGGTTGATTATGTGCTATCTGTCGCAATGCGCCAAGCACAACGTCCCCACATCTGTTACTGTCTTCAGAAAGATTTTTCAGTTCAAAAACAGCCCTGATAAAAGTCCGGGTTGGGTTTCTATCAACCAGCGCCCCACTATCCCCCATATCGTGAATGGGAAGTCCATCCCTGACAACAACTTGGGGTGGAAGAAAGATTTTTTGTTTGTTATTTGGGAAGGTGGAGATTGGGGCTCCCTGTTTCGATCATCCTTTGGGCTGGCCGTAGACGGGAGCCCGAATGACATAACTTTGTCTGAGGAGGAGGCTAGAGGTTTCAACCTCCTTACGCAAGACAACGGCACTTCCCATTGTTGGGACCTTATCCGGGAGACCGTCCTGGTAGAACGCGGCCTTTTGCCCGTTAATAAGAAAAGTAAGTTCCCTTTCTTATCTCCTTTATTTCCTGCACTTTTATTTCATTGATTTTCAACTGACTTTGTTTGTTGCAGTGGCTGAGAAGATTGAGGAGGCTACCAAGCCGAAGGACCTGGAGACAACCAGGATGAAGAGGGCCGGGAAGATCTTTAAGGACCCTCGACTGGGTGACCGCTTCCCGGAGTTCCTTCTTCAGGCAACGGAGCCAGATGAGGAAGGCCCCAGCCAAGTTCTGCGCACCAAGCAGAGGCCAGGTGCCTATTTTCAACCTGCTTGGGGGATCCGGGGCAAGGACTCAATTGTGGGCAGCACGGCCCTGTCCAAGGAATGGTCTAAGCATTCCATTTCCCCGGTGGATTATCAAGATTTTGTCCTTCAACAGGACTTGGAGGGGAATGAGCTGTTTGGAGCCCAAGCTCTGGCGACGGTACGTACTTTACTTATGCTTTTTACAATTCTCTTTTCTTTCTTTTCTAAACCTTTGCTGTTTTCTCTTGCAGGCTAACGCCCATTTTCAAGGGGCAATTCACCAAGCCAAGGCTTGGAAGGTTGGCCTGGAAGATGCCAACAAGAAGTTGGAGGAGGCCAATCAAAAAATTGAGGCCTTTGAAGCTCAATTGGCCTCTTCCACTTCTGACCTGGAGACGGCCCGGGCTGAAAATGTCATCTTGAAGGCGCAGAAGGAAAAAGCCTTTGATGGCTGGATGGACACTCAAGAATTCAAAGAATTGATGGTGGAGCATGACGCCCTTCTTCATCCTGTTAGCTATAAGGAAGGCTGGGACGCTGCTGTGGAGGCCATCCAGGATGAGTTTCCTGAGGTCCTTGAGCAGTCGCCCTTTCCTTGCCCAGTGCGGGTTCCAGAGCTTGGAGGTGTTACTGAAAAGCTTGCTGGCATGATCAAGGATGGAGAGGAGGAAGATTCCTCCGAGGAGGAATTCGAGCCTGTCGCTAAGAAGGCCAGGGTGGAAGAATCTCCCAAAGCAGCGCCTCAACAGCCATCATCTCCTGCTGAGGGAACTTCTACAAGGACTTCGGAGGGGACGACCGAGACGTCCGAAGAAACGACTGAAACTTCCGAAGAGACTTCGGATAGTGGTTCTGAGGAATCTCAGCCTTCCAAGGCCTAGCTTTTTATATATCTTCTTTTTGAACTTTATTTATATCAGAACTTGTTACCCTTCGGGGTTATGTTTTATACGTTGCTTTTCTTGCCTTTTTCTGTTTTAACTTTACAATCTTAATATGCATTTGAACCTTAAACATCCTTGGATTGAAATAATTTCAAGCTCTTTAACATGAAGTCTGATTTTTCAAAACCTTACACAGCATGGGTTCGACCCTAATCAATAATATCTAAACATTGTAAATTCTACTAAGATTCTACGCAAGCAAAGCTTCCAAGTGCTTTTAAACCTATTTATCACAATGACAAGTGAGAATCGTACTTAGCCTATCTTACACGTAGTAAACCTTCAGGTTTTGTGCATGCCAGGTCCTCGGGACTTTAAAACCATCCATAGTTTCCAGCTTGTAGGTTCCTCTACCCTGAACGCTCTTGACTCTGTACGGCCCTTCCCAATTTGGGGCGAGCTTTCCTTTCTGTCCAACACCAGAAGCCTCTATTTTTCTCAAAACTAGATCACCTTGTTTAAAAAACCTCTCTTTAACCCTTAAGTTGTAGTAGAATGAAGCTTTTTTCTGATATTCTATTATCTTTGCATGTGCTTTATCTCGCACTTCATCGATTAAATCCAGGGCTAACTTCTGCCCTTCTTCATTTTCTTTTTCATCAAAAGCCTGAATCCTTGGAGAGGAATGTGATATCTCCACGGGAACTACTGCTTCTGCCCCATATGCCAACATGAAAGGAGTTGCATCTGTCGTGACTCTACAGGTAGTTCTATAGGCCCATAATATGGGAAGTATCTCATCCACCCAATTATTTCTTGACTTTTCGATCCTCTTCTTTAGTCCATCCAGGATTATCTGATTTGCTACCTCCGCTTGCCCATTGGCTTGCGGGTGAGCCACAGAGGTGAACCGTAACTTAATTTCATTTTCTTCGCAATACTTCTTGAATTCCTCGTTGTTGAATTGTGTTCCATTGTCAGTGACGAGGATACAGGAAATTCCATATCGGCACATAATGTTTTCCCACAGGAATTGTGCAACCTGCTTAGTTGTGATTTTGGCCAAAGGTTTGGCTTCGATCCACTTGGTGAAATAATCAATGGCTACAATCAGAAACTTCCTTTGTGCTGTGGCCATAGGAAAAGGCCCTAGAATATCCATCTCCCACATAGCAAAGGGAATAGGTGAGTTGATAGAGGTCAGCATCTCGGGGGGTTGTCTAGCGACTGGTGCATGCTTCTGACAGCGATCACACTTCTTTACATATTCTTTGGCATCAGCCATCATTTCTGGCCAATAGAAGCCTAAACGGGTTATCTTATGAGCCAAGGCCCTGCCCCCCAAGTGTTGCCCATAAATACCTTCATGCACTTCCTCAAGAGCTAAGCGTGCCTCATCGGGCCTGAGACACCTCAAGTAAGGAACCACGAAAGATCTTTTATATAGAATCCCATCTATCAAAGAGTACCTTAGTGCTCGAACAGTCAACTTCCGTGCCTCAACTGCATCGCTTGGCAACCAACCGGTCTGAATGTGAGCCTTGATGGGATCAATCCATGACGTCCCCAAGCCTACGGGAGCCACAAGCTTAACATCTATGCTTCGTGTCTTCAAAACACGGAATTACACACTTCCTGAACTTTCTTCAATCTCAGATGAAGCAAACTTTGATAGCGCATCTGCTTTAGCATTTTCTTCCCTTGGAATGTGTTCAACATGGCATTCATTAAATTGGGTCATCACAGCCCTTACTAGGCGAACATACTTAGCCATCGTATCATCCCTTGCCTCAAATTCTCACTTTACCTGGGATATGATCAGCTTCGAGTCTCCACGGACCTTTAAGTTTTTGACTCTAAGTGTCCCAGCTAGACCAAGGCCAGCAATCAGGGCTTCATACTCTGCCTCATTGTTTGTGGTTGGGAAGTCTAGCTTCATGGCATACTCAATTAAGAATCCATCAGGGCTTTGCAAAACCAACCCTGCTCCACTGGAATTTGTTTTTGATGCTCCATCAAAATAGAGAACCCAATATTCTTTCTCCTTGTCCCCATTGTCGACTCCCTTGTCTTGAGGTATGGTATCTTCCTGCCCCCCGACTTCTTGGTTGGGTATGGTACATTCCACCACGAAGTCAGCTAGTGCCTGGGCTTTTATGGCCGTACGTGGCTTATACTTGAGATCGAACTCTCCCAACTCTATTGCCCACTTAATCAGTCTCCCACTTGCCTTGGGACTGGGAATGATATTTCTCAGTGGCTGATTTGTTAGCACTTCAATTTGGTGAGCTTGAAAATAAGGACGCAGCTTTCTTGAAGCCATTACCAAGGCTAAAGCGAATTTCTCAATGGCTGAATAATTCAACTCAGCACCATGCAAAATTTTGCTGACATAGTATACGGGTTTCTGGACTTTCAGTTCCTCCTTAACAAACACGGCGCTCAAGGCGCTCTCTGAAACAGCCAAGTACAAGAATAAAACTTCATTCAGAACTGGCTTGGCCAACAACGGGGCCTGGCCCATATACTTCTTTAACTCTTCAAATGCCTTCTGATTCTCCTCACTCCATAAAAAGTCTTTGATGTTCTTCAGTGACTTGAAAAATGATAAGCACTTGTCTCCTGACTTGGAGATGAATCGTCCTAACGCAGCAACCCTTCCTGTGAGCTTCTGAACATCCTTGATAGTTTTGGGGGGTTCCATGTCCAGGATTGCCTTTATTTTATCGGGATTTGCCTCAATTCCCCTCTTTGAGACCATCAATCCCAAGAATTTTCCAGATCCTACTCCGAAAGCACACTTCGTCGGATTCAACATCATCTTGTGGTACCTCAGGACCTCAAAAGCTTCCCTTAAATGGGCTATATGATCAGTCTTTACTAGACTCTTGACTAACATGTCATCAACATAGACTTCCATAGTCTTACCAATAAGATCCTTAAAAATTCTATTCACCAACCTTTGATAGGTGGCTCCTGCATTCTTGAGACCAAACGCCATAACAAGATAACAATAGACACCAAAGTCAGTGATAAATGATACCTTTGGAATATCATCCTTATGCATTTTGATCTGGTTGTATCCGCTAAACCCATCCATGAAACTCAGCATCTCATGTCCAGCGGTGGCATCAATCAAAGTATCAATTCTAGGCAGCGGAAAACAGTCTTTGGGGCATGCATCATTCAGATCGGTGAAGTCTATACACATCCTCCACTTTCCATTAGCCTTCTTCACCATTACAGGGTTTGCTAACCACTCCGGAAATTGAATCTCCTCAATGAAACCAGCCTCTAAGAGCTTTTCCACTTCCTGCTTTATAGCCTCTTGTCTTTCCGGGGCAAAATTTCTTTTCTTTTGTTTCACTGTCTTCCGGCTTGGATCTACGTTTAGCTTGTGAGTAATTAACTCCGGGTCTATGCCTGGCATATCAGCTGCTGACCATGCAAACACATCACTATTTTCTTGCAAAAATTTCACTAACTTCCCTCTAAGGGGCTCCTCTAATGTGGCTCCAATGAAAGTCGTCCTCTCAGGATTCTCGGGGTCTAAAGGAACCGAGACCAATTCTTCTGCTGGCCTTCCTCTATTCTCATCATTTTCTCAAACATCCATATCTTCAATAGGAAGAACCTGCCCCCCGACTCCATCTGCCCTCAAAGAGGCCACATAACAGCTTCTAGCCATTTTTTGATCTCCTCTTTCTTCTCCAATCCCGTTTCGGGTGGGAAACTTCATGACTGAATGGTAGGAAGAGGGGACTGCCTTGAAGGCATGTATCCCTGTTCTCCCCATGATAGCATTATAAGTCGAACTAGCCTTTACCACCACGAAATCCAGCATCTGCGTTGCTTGCCTTGGCTCCGTACCTATGGTGGTTGGCAATTTGATTATCCCTTCCACAGGACATTCTACTCCAGCAAATCCATATATCGGCATGTCGGTTGGTGTTAACTGGGAGTCGTTATACCCCATCCTTAGAAAGGTGTCGTGGAGCAAGATATCCACAGAAGCACCATTATCCATAAGGACCCTCTTAACCGGGCTATTTCCTATTATTGGTGTTATGACCAGCGGGTCGTCATGGGGAAACTTCACACCCTCTAGGTCGGAATCATCAAAAGCCAATGTTACTTCTGTCCTGGCCCTCTTCGGGGCTTCTCCAACAATATGCATAACCTCTCTAGTATATGCCTTTCTGGAATTTTTGGACAATCCAGCAGCAGTTGGACCTCCAAAGATCGTGTTTATCACAGGCCCTCGAGGTCTCGGCCCTCCATAAATGGTGTTTATAACTGGTCCTCTAGGCTGGGGGTTTCGCCCCTGATCGTCTTGGTCCCTCCTACGATCTTCAAAGTTCTTCCTTCCATTATTATTTATGTCCCCTCCATCTCCAGTATACTTGTTCAATCTTCCTTTTCGAATCAAAAACTCAATTTCATCTTTCAATTGCCTACATTCATCGGTGTCATGGCCAACATCTTTGTGAAACCTGCAATACTTGCCCTTATCTAGCTTGGCGGGATCAGCCTTCAAGGGCTTAGGCCAGCGAATATCTCTGTCTTTCTCAATCTCCATCAAAATCTGACTTCTGGGAACATTCAGCTTAGCGTATTCAGTGAACTTTTGCCCAGGTCCTCCCTTCTTGGGGGTTGAATCAGGGTTTTATTCGGTTCTAGGATATTTGTCCTTAGCAATATACTCCAAATCAGCTTTTCGTTTCTTGCCTCCAGTGGGCTCATTACTTACTACGGTCTTCCTCATACTTTCTTCAACCTTGATATACTTCCCTGCCCTCTCTTGGAGCTGCAACATGCTCTCAGGGGGTCGTTTGGCCAAAGACATCTTGAAAAACTCATCCCTAGTTCCTTGTTGCAGTGCTATCATGGCTACCTTATCATCAAGGTCTGGGACTTTTAAAGCCTTCTTTGTAAAACGATTCAGGTAATCTCTTAAGGATTCCTTAGCTCCCTGCACAAGACTCATAAGAGATGCTGAACTTTTCTCATGGACTCTTCCACTGATGAATTGCTTAATAAAAGCCTGACTTAATTCTCTGAATGATCCAATAGAATTTGGGGGTAGGCGACTGTACCATCTTTGAGCCATACCCGACAGGGTTTGAGGGAAGGCCCGACATTTTATAGCATCATTCACGGGTTGCAGTAGTAGTGCATTAGAGAATGTCCTAACATGATTAGCGGGGTCTCCCGTGCCATCATAGGCTTTGATAGTGGGCATCTTGAATTTCCTTGAGATATGGGCATTCATTATCTCTTCTGTGAAGGGTGGAGTTGGATCATCAGGATCTCCAAGGGGAAGGAGATTGCTTGGATCAGTTCTTGGGACAGCAGCCCTTCTTCTTACCGGACCATCCAGGTCTATGATAGGAGGAGGATTTCTCCCCCTAGGAGGTATGTGGGGTCTGGTGGCTTGGTGAGCCTCCAAATCACGCCTCAGCCTTTGGATTTCAGCCTCATGAGCCCTGATCTTTTCCTGCACTTCTTGGGGATTCGCCCCTGGGGTGCTTTGGGGGCGTTGCCTTCCATCGGCCATTGGCTCTTTTCCAGGACGCCTCCTTCTCGGGGCCACTTCATCATCCGAAGATTCGGAGTCTCTCTCAGTGTATGGACCAGAAAATTCCCGATCCTCAGGGATAGGATCCAAGCCTCATATATAGGGGGCGACCGCCCTCGTGCTTCGCTTCGCCCAGCATATCCGCTTCCTCCAACCTCAGGGTGAAGGGGCATCCCATAAGGGGGGTTAGTAGTAACAATAGTTGAATATTCATACCCGACGGGTCGAGAATTCACAGGTATATGTATTTGTTGAACTTGAGGATTCGTACCTTGAATAGTCGGGGGAGTTGTCCCTTGTGGCTGAGGATGAGTTGCCCCTGTCTGGGCTTCCCCCTGAGTAGATGCATAAGTTGAATGGGGAGGAACCTCCACGGTTGATGAAATCACCTGGGTTGTCTCTAATGGTGTTCCTTCCTCTAGAGCTCCAATTGTTCTCCGTGTTCTCGCCATGGTTGTTGTTGTTTCCCACAGACGGTGCCAAATGTTATGGATAAAAAACCAAGGTTATTACTTGCTGTATTTAATACTAAGATTTGGGAGCTCAAGGCCTTTAATGGCTGCTCTCGTACTTCGTGACTCAATCTGCCTTTACGAGATGCCTACGTATCTCTGTGAATTAGAGAATCAAGCCAAAAAATGTAGTTCTGATTGGTGGGGGTGAGACCCCTTATATAGGTGTTGGGAGTCCTTGAATTGGACTTGGTATAGGAGACTTGGTGGGCAAGTCTCATAATTAGAATGGACTTTGGAGTCCTAGGTAGTAGGAAACTGATTCCTTATCCTTTTAGGTCCCTTTGAGGCTAATCTCCAAGGATTTATATCCTTATCGGGACTCTTTTCAACATCTGATTTATCCCTTATTAATTAATTACGAATTTAATTAATAATCAGGGCTTTTGGGCCTTTTTTATTCCATCAGGCCGGATCTGGTCCATCAGGCTTAACCTTTCTGGTCTGAGTATCATATATCTTTTTATTGGGCCTAGCAGCCCACAGTTTGTACAATTAATGCAGTATTTAATTATACAATCATAATTTATTTATCCCTATCAGCGGTTGATTTACATGAGAGGATCTGGATTAATAAATAAAGATATGCATGGAGAGTTGGACAACTAAAGGACTACAGAAGATAATATCTGATTGATATATTTTAGGAAGAGATATATTTTATATCAATTAGAAGATATCTTGTAACCGTGTACTATATAAACACATCTTAGGGTTTACACTATAAGTGTAATCATTCATGAGAATATTATTCATTGTAACCCTAGCAGCTCTTAGTGATATCATACATCACTGAAAGAGTAGATTAAACCTACTATAACAGAGTTTGATATATTGAATAAACTTGTTTTATGTTACATACTTGTGTTCATAATCGAATTGATTGTAGATACTATATTCAACCCCCTTCTATAGTATCATTAATGCCTAACATTTCAAATTAAATGAATGTTCTAACTTGATAAATATAACAGTGTTTAATTAGAAATGGTGCGGAATAAAAGAGTGATAGAAATCAAAACACTAAGTAATAAAAACACAAGCTATTAAAACTTTCCGGTGGATTTGAAAGTATCCACCACATATATATATATATCAATTTAGAACCCTGTGAAGCTTTGAATAGCTCACAGCTGCTTTACAAGTTTGAACAAACAAAACTACAGAAAAATGCTTACAGAATACAGCTTGATATGTTTCTCTGAAAATAAGCTTGCTTAGTTAATTGTTCTACTTGCCACACTTGATTTATATATCACCAAGTTACATGACAATAAGACAAGACAATAAAACAAAATTTATCTAGTCTAAAATCATGCTGCTTCATTACTCTTTCCAATATCTTTGATCGTCTTCACAATTGCATGGAAATGGTAATGCTTCTTTGTTCTCTAACACCTGCAATTAGGCTGCCACATTCCATTTACAAACATCCAACGCATGTGACTGTGTTGTCACTGTCAACAGCTATTTGAATTAGATCATCCGTCGGGACATTGTTGATCATCCGTCGGGATATTGTTGATCATCCATCGGGATCCTTTGTGAACCATCCGTTAGGAGCCTTTTCTGTCACTTGACTCTATTTCATTTATACAGAATTATAAGACATCTTATATTTATAATTAGTCACCCTATTCTGTATATCAACTAGTAGTCAACAAGACTTATATACTCCTACAGAATCTACACATTGTTGCTTGCAGAAATGTGCTACAATCTCATTGTCACATAAGCTACATCCTCGATGGATGTCAAATTATCATCCGTCAGGACTATAAAGTTCATCCTTCGGGACTATATTAGATCATCCGTCAAGAGCTACAAAATTTTACTAAGTTAAATCTACTAAGGTGTTTTGTTTAACTTATCATCAAGTTCACAACATATTCCTAACAATCTCCCCCAATTTATGTCTACTGGAATTGTAGCCATAAATTAAGAGAAACTTGATGATAACAAAACACCTTAAAATATAGATTAAAAAGTAGTAGATAAAACTGATAAGTGCTACAATATTCATTGAAAATTGAACAAAGCAAAGTGTACAAAGAGTTCTCACCATCATTTTCAAGGTGCTCCTCTAGTCTGAGCAGATGATTCTATTTCCTTGATTGTCTGGATTTCTTCCCAAGCTTCCTGTTGTTTTCTTCTATTTGGTTCTGGAGTTGTCTGTGGAATTCAAGTTCATCAGCTTCAGATAGATCCAACTTTTCTTGCATTTCCAATTGAGTCTCATTTCTAGAGATACTCAAATGGTCATCCAGTCTAAAGAATCTTCTAACTCCCTTGTCATTCGTGAATTCCATCAGCCAATAAGGCATCAAATGCACTCTATTTCCTATGAAGTGAATTGATAGAGTTTTTGATAGTGCATCTTTGGCTTTATTACTCTTTAGCTCTTCAATCTTCTTTAGAACTAATCTCCTTGCAGTCACATTAAATCCAAAGTTCTTCTTGAAGTATGAGTAGATCTTTATTAGTACAGAACATCTTTCTTCAAGAATCCTGTGAAGAGGCCAAGTGATTTATCTCCCTGCCTTGTACTTAAACACAAATCTTTCAGGAAGATGTCTGTGAGCATCAATTCCTCTTACTTCTTCCAGTTCATCCAAGTAGAGGTTTAAATCTGAAAACTCATTGATATCACACATATACAAAAGATCTCCCTTATTGACTGTAGGTTTAGATTTGGCTAAGGTCCTGGTTCTGAGAGTTACAGGCTTGCTTTTCTTGGTTGCTCTTATTTTTGTTTTCTTTAGCTTGTCGAAGATAGGTAAATTTAGTTCGGGAATTGGCAAACTATCCCAATCTATTGGCTCATCCTTTGGAATTATAGGATCACCATGAAAATTCTTAGTTGGATCCACCTTGAATTCTTCATGTACCACTGAGGGCTTGGATGTCTGAGTTGAGGTTGTGGTCTTTTTGGGAATGTAGTCCTCTATTTCCTCATCACTAAAGTCCAATTTTTTTTTGGAGTGGAGCTTGTATCTGAATCTTCTTTTCTGTTATGGTTCCTGATGCATTTTCTGATCTTGAGCTTCAGTAAGCACATGTGGTCTCTCAATGATCTCAGTTGCAGTTTTGACAGCTTGAAGTTTAGCCAAGATATCATCTTGCTTCTTTTTCTATTTGAGCTTTTTAGCATCTAGAGCAGCCTGCTTCTTTTCTAGCTTGATTCTTTCTTTTTCTTCATTCTTA
Organism: Apium graveolens; assembly: GCF_009905375.1. Classification (NCBI taxonomy): domain Eukaryota; kingdom Viridiplantae; phylum Streptophyta; class Magnoliopsida; order Apiales; family Apiaceae; genus Apium; species Apium graveolens. Next base: position 177,922,657 of record NC_133656.1, on the reverse strand, counting down.
GCTGCTGCAAACTGAGGGTGTCCAGCCACCACACATATCTCTTTACCATTCCTGTAGATTTTTGCAATTCTCCTTTTTAGTACTGAATCAGCTGGATCCTTGAAAATGCAATTGACCTTACCAACAGCTTCTTTTCATCTGGTTTTGGAGTATCAAACATGAGATCCAAAGGATTCTTGTCTGATGTCTTTGGATAGTTCCTTTTAGGCTTCAAAATTAGATCAGCTTTGGAGATTTGATGCATGAAGTTTGGCCTTCTCCAAGTTGCCTAGACTCATTTCATGCACTGAGATATGTTTGACTTGACAATGGTGATGAAAAGTCTTGTCTGGTTTCTGTAGCTAACCAAATTTCTTCTGAATATCTTCATCAATCTTCTTCCATTTTTCATCTAGTTCCTTCTCAACAGCTGCAATATCAAGCATCTTTGGATTTGTCTTTGAATCAAGTTTAGTAGCTGCTATTTGGATCAGATCAATGCTGCCAAATACTGGCTCCTTTGGCAGAGTAATTTCTGGAACAATTACTAGACTGATTTGAACATTTAGCACATGTCCCCCCTCACTGGTTGGCTCTACTTGATTGACTTGGATTGTTGATTCTTTCTCCCCCTTTTTTATCATCAAGTAGAGTGGAGGTAGATTTTTGTGCAGCCACCGGCTTTTGCAACAACTGAATTTGCTGTGCTTGATGAAGATGAATAGCTATTAGAAAGGCTTCTATAGCTTGTAGTCTTGTGTCCAAAGAGTCCACTTTGGTTGCAAGATTAGAATTTCTCCTCAACTGTCTATTAATGTCCAGCATTGTTGCATTTGGAAATATAGCATCCAATCTTTCAAAACACTATTTTTAACTTGATCAATCTCTGTCTTGATTGAAGTGACATCTTGGTTATATTGAAGAGCTTGGATTTGATGTAGTTGCAGAGAGTTGAGATGTGCCTGTAGAAGCTTCTTGGTGCTGGCATTGGTAGTGGTTTGAAGAGCATTATGTATCTCTTGAATTTAATGGATGAGAGTGGTCTTGAAGTGTAGAACATCATAGTCCTTGGAAAATGCCCAACCAGGAATGTTTGATCTAGAACTAGGGCATGCTTCCGCCCTATGTCCATGAACTCTTCACCATTATCACCATCATCTCTAAAGAGATCTTCAGACTCACCAGTACCATAGTCAACATCATCATCAACTCTAGGTGGTATGGCTGTGATGGCATCTTTTGCTCTTTGCATTGATTCAGTTATATGCACCAAGTTAAACATCTTTTCAGGCTCCTCATTGCCCTGTCCAACTAGAGTTTGATAAGCTGGAACATGATGAGTAAATGTCTCAGCATCTAGGGAGATAGAATATATGAAAACTTGATATTCTTGTTGAAATAGTCTCACCCTTTCTGCATCACTAACATTCATTGACTCACTAGCCATGGTGTCCACCCTTATCACTCCTGTACCTGCATTTCTCTCATGACACTCTTTTCTTGCATCAAGGGCTCCTCTTGGCTCACCACCCTCACATTCACCTTCTAAGGTGGAACTCCTCTCACTTTCTTTTGTCAGACTGGAAGAAATAGCTTGCTTTTGGTCACTCTTTTCCTCTCCTTATGCCTGGGAGCCACCCAGCCTCTCACTCATTTCACTCTCTTCCCTCAGTCCTAAGAGTGATTGCACAACTACCAACTCATCTACAGTACTTGTAACAATAGTTGAAATTTCAGTGTGTATAGAGAGTACTGACAGATGAGGAACATCCATCGGGATAGAAGTTAGGCTAGCCGACGGATGACTACTATTAGGCACATCCATCGGGATACAATCACTAGCCGACGGATGAATAATATCCACCGGAATAGAAGAAATAAATGAGTTTGGAGTGGAGACTATTGTAGACTCTTTTCAGATTGATAAAAATTTGGGCACAGATGTCTCAATAGATCCTGAAAGAATTGGCAAGTGAGCCAACATATCATCTAAAAGATGATGCTCACTTGCACTAGATTTTGGCTTCCCCAATAGAGTTAAATAAGGGGAATCAGGAATTAATGTGTTTTTCATATCCACATCTAGAGAAATTGTGGGAGAGTTTGGTGTTTAAGGTACTTCTATCACTAAATATTTTGGCTCTGACTCCACATTTATTGGAGCCACATCAAGCTGAATTTGAGATGGTGTAGTGACTGAGTCTTTTGCTCTAATTTGCACTGTGTGTGTTCCCTGTGCATCCCCAAGGGTTTTAGATCTCTTCTTTCTAGCATAGGTTTGAGGTGAAATTGTGTCCCTTTCCCTCTTGGCCTGTGCTCCTGGTTGGGAGCTTGTTTCAATAGTGACATCCTTTTGGGAGGATGAAACTAGAGTTGTGTTAATTTCCTTATTAATCACCAGAGTTTGTTGGGAAACTGTGGTGCAGCTAGGCTTGGGTGCACTCACCTCTCCAACCTTATCCTTAGGGTTTCTTTGATTTTCACCCTGTCCCTTGCCCAACTCACTACCCTCCACACTCCCCTTTTTAGGTTTGGTAGATTTTGCAACTGGTTTCTTTTGAGAGAAACCAGAGGGGGCTTTCTTTGTTTTAGATTTTGAAGATTTTGTTTTAGTAGCTTGGGTAGGCATCTGTTGGATCATTGACACAGATGCCATAGCTACACTTAAATGCAAAGAAATTTGTGAGGTTGGAAGAGTAGAGACAGTGGTGTTTACCTCACTTACCTGAGGGCCCTCCATGGTTGGAAAGTAGAAGATGGGCACCTCTTTGTGGTGACTTGCTCTGTTGAGATCTGCAATGTTTATCCTTTCTTGAACCCAACAAATCAGTTTGTTGGTTGGGTTCTCAATAGCAATATTCTTAATAAGATGGTTAGAAAGTATCATAAAAAATCTAGCATAATAGACATTTTTACCTCTCTTATTAACTTCCCCTAACTTATAACCTAAATCAAACATGATCATGTCACTGAAATTAAAGAACATATCAGTAACTAGCATATAAAGTAAGGCAATATTAACAGAATCAAAATTACTCACTTTACCAGAAAATACCTTAGTTACTACATCACACAAATAGCTTCATTCCTTTCTAAGACCTAGCCTTCTAATCTCACTTAACTTAGAAGTAGGAAGTGCATAGCCAATAGAATTAAGCATGGTAACTAAATTAGCATCAGTGTGTGGAATAGTATAGTGTTATCTGGAATTTTAAAGCATGCTTTGATGATGTCACTATTAATGCAATGCTCCTTACCTTTGATGGTGAGAGTGATGGTTTTGTTTGAGGAATGGTACACAGCAGTTGTCCACATCTTCTCCACAACTTCACAGTAGATTATGGGTGATTCCAGCATAGCATAATTGAGTTTGTAATTTTTCACAAAATCCATCATTTTGTGAAAGTCTTCAGATGCCGGAATTTCCTTGTTCACAAGAGCTACAAAGTTGTTCTTTTCATAGATGAATCCAGACTGAGATATGATTTTTACTACTGGTGCCATTGTTAAAGTAGAGAAATTTGCAGAGAGAGAGAGTATTTTCTTTGGAGAAGAAGAGAGTTAGAGCAATTGACTTGAGAATGATAAAAGAAAAGAATGAAAATGAATTTTGCTTTTATACTGTCTCAGAAATAAACTGTCAAAAGTAATAAAATGAAATAAAGTAACCAATCAAAATAGCTAAAAATAGTCGTTTAAAATAAATAAACTGCCAAAATTCTGTCAATTATCCGTCGTGATATACTTACAGACTGTAAGTATATCCAATGGATAATGTTCAGAGTTCCAACGGCAAAGATTGAGACAATTCAACGGATGAGAATAAAACAATTATCCGTCGGGTAAAAATTAATCCAGAAAAGTAATTGATTTTTATGAAGAAATTCTATTCCGACGGATTATCAAACTCGATGGATAATGAGCATCCGTCGGGATGTAAATTTTGACTTAGCCAAAATTTCACCTAATCAGAAAAACAATTAAGTTTCTGGCTGCATTATAACTCACAAGAAATTATCTGAAATGATTTAAGAATAATTAAGCATATTTAACTCACTTACCAACCTAGAAAAGGTGGATTCATCAAGTGGCTTGGTAAAGATATCTGCAAGCTGCTTTTCACTTAGAACAAAATGAAGTTCCACAGTACCATTCATCACATGTTCCCTAATGAAGTGGTACTTGATGTCTATGTGCTTTGTTCTTGAATGTTGTACTGGATTTTCAGTGATGGCAATTGCAATTGTGTTATCACAGAAAATAGGAATTTTGTCCACTTGTAGACCATAGTCCAACAATTGGTTTTTCATCCACAAAATTTGTGCACAACAACTATCAGCTGTAATATATTCAGCTTCAGCTGTAGAAGTAGAAACTGAATTTTGCTTTTTACTGAACCAGGACACAAGCTTGTTTTCTAGAAAGTGACAGGTTCCTGTTGTGCTTTTTCTGTCTATTTTACAACCTGCATAATCTGCATCTGAATAACTAATTAGATCAAAACCAGAATCTCTAGGGTACCAAATGCCAAGTTTTGGTGTTCCCTTGATATATCTGAAAATTCTCTTAATAGCTACTAGATGAGATTCTCTAAGATCAGCTTGAAATCTAGCACAAAAACAGGTAACAAACATTATATCCGGCCTACTAGCTGTTAAGTACAAAAGTGAGCCAACCATGCCTCTATAACTTGAAATATCCACAGACTTTTCAGTAGTGTTTAGTTCAAGTTTAGTAGCAGTGGCCATGGGATTTTTTGCAGATATGCAATCCATTAGATTAAACTTCTTTAAAAGATCATAAATATATTTGGTTTAACTAATTAATATTTAATCACTAACTTGCTTAACTTGTAAACCAAGAAAGTAAGTTAGCTCTCCCATCATGCTCATTTCATACTTACTTTGCATCAATTTGGTAACCTTTTTGCAAAGTTTTTCATCTGTAGTGCCAAATATAATATCATCTACATAAATTTGAACAAGTATACTAGAGTTATTAACATTTCTAAAGAATAAAGTTTTATCAACAGTATCTCTTGTGAAGTGATTTTCCAAAAGAAACTTTGATAAGGTTTCATATCAGGCTCTAGGTGCTTGCTTCAATCCATAAAGTGCTTTCAAAAGATAGTAGACATATTCTGGAAAATTTGGGTCTTCAAAACCAGGAGGCTGACTGGTATAGACTTTCTCCTCCAAATCTCCATTCAGAAAGGCACTTTTGACATCCATTTGATAGACCTTGAAATTGGCATGGGCTACATAGGCTAAGAAAATTCTGATAGCTTCAAGTCTTGCAACAGGAGCAAAAGTTTCATCAAAATCTATTCCTTCTTGTTGACAGTAGCCTTTAGTGGTCATGATAGACCAATGTGTACCTTGGATCCAGTATAAAGAGCAAAGCTATGAGCCTTACTCGAGGTTAGTGCATGACTGATCAGCAGCCTAACCTTGGTTTTTAAAATAAAAGTGAATATCCAATTATAATCATTGCTTAACAAGAAACTTAACTTCCTCTATCATTTCAATTGATCATTTTTTAATCTCAGTGTTGTCATTATGACTTGCTGAGCTAGTTAGCTCACTCTTTCAAATCTGTTTATGTTCTTTTCTAGTTAAAAAGGAAATTATTGGGAGCGAGGATCCCCAGACAAGTGTGCGGGCTAGGTTTCCAGGTTGAAATGGAATAAGCTAGTAGAAGATGTTTATCTTAGTTTGAGTTGAAAGTTTGTAAGACTATTTTACTTTCAGTTGTAAGATAAATAAATTGAGATTTGGTACGTTGTAATATAAATAAGGTTGTGGCTTGTGGGCATACTTTAAGCTGTTGCGATCTGTGGTTATGGTAAGTAGGGTCACTGCATATATTATTTTCATAAACATGTTATATGGTGTGTGTATGTGTGTGTTGTGGACCCCAAACTTCTGACCCGGGTTTGGAGGGCGCCACAGGTTTGGTATCAGAGCTACAGTTTAAAATTCACTGCTACAAGCCTAGATTATCGGGAATGGGTAAAGGGTTAAGATTGAAATTAAGAAATAGAGAAATAGGACGTCGAGAGGTTGAGTGTGACTATATAGTAGGTTTTGGTATAATTCGTGATGAGATTCGAGATTCTTATCTAGCAGCGTAATTTTCAGATAGAAACAATGGCAGATTCCTTTATCCCAGTATCATCTGATCACTCGGGGCCTTCAATTGGAGGACCATCATCCGATCCATACCCTGCTCTTCCACCACTATCATCTATAATACCAATTATGATGGTTGTACCACTGCAATCTATTCCACCTCCTAGTGTGAGACCACCTATTCGAGGACCCCCATTTGCTGATTCTGACTCTACCAGACGTTCGGTTGTGGGTGTATCTTTTCAGTTTACTCCGCACCCTGTTCCATACCATAAGTATGAGGCTCTTCTTTTAGAGCGAGAGGCCTTGTTGGCTCAGACTCAGGAGCTACAGCACATTATAAGGACTATAGATGTTGACAGGAATGTGAAGGAGCTTCAGAATGGAATTCAGGTGACCCGGAGAATACTTGAGGCTAGACTTCATGGAGCTACTTGCAAGTATGCAGCCTCAGATGCTCTTATAGGTGGGCCAGAGAGGTATTGGAGGATTTTGTGAAGCTTGGTGTACCAGAGTTTCCCTGAAGCTAGATGACAGAGATGCTGTGACAGCTGATCTATGTATAATAGTGTGTAATGTGTATCCTCAGACTTTTGGTGGGTATATAAATAAACTAGACTTACTAAATAATGGATAGGCCTATTGTACCTTTGCTTTTGCCGAAATGTTTTCACGCTTGTACTACCAAAATTTGATTTATATATATATATATACCAGTACCTTTCCTTTTTCCAGCATTGTCATTTACATTACTATACCTGTTTTATCTTATTTACTACACCGGTTATAAAACTCATGTGATAACATGTACCCTTTTCCCTTAACTGTTTATATTTTGTAAAGAAGCATGCAATTTACTTAGTTCAACAACTAAAAATATTTTTAAAAAGAGATATTTCTGTTTTACAAAAACTTTTCATAAAAAGAGTTTTGATTTAAAGGCTAAATAAGTTGTTTGATTCTTTACAAAAAATGCCTCCCAGATAAAATACATGTTCTACCAACTAGAATGAAGAAAACAACAACAACAACCAATATAACAATAACCAGAATGCAAATCCAGGTCCCATAGACCCAACTGTAGCCCAGATTCTTCAGATCTTGGCCTAACAAACAGTCTACCTGACTCCACAACAACAGAGGCATACCAATCTTCTGGTAACCTTTAAGACTTTTCAGGCGGTGAACCCACCGGAATTTAAAGGTTCTGTAGATCCTATTGAGGCAAGAGTTTGGTTGAAGGAAATTGAGAAGGCCTTTGCTTTAGTTAAGGTGAGAGAGGAACAGAAAATGGAGTTTACAAGTTACTATTTGAAGAATGAAGCCACCTACTGGTGGGAAACTGTCAAGACATTGGAAGGTACATATGATGTTACGTGGGATACATTCAAGGAGTTGTTTTTATTGAAGTATTTCCTTCAGTTTGTTCAGGATCAAATGGAATTGAAATTTCTGGAGTTAAAGCAGGGAAATATGTCAGTGGCAGATTATGAAAGTAAGTTTGAGAAATTTTCTAGGTATGTACCATCATATATGGACACTGACAGGAAGAAAGCTAAGAGATTTTAGCAAGGTCTTAAGCCATGGATCCGAGGAAAGATGGCCATATTTGAATTGGATACGTATGCGGGAGTTGTGTAGAAGGCTATGATCGCGGAGACATAAAGTGAAATGTCTCAAAAGGAGAAGGATAGTAAGATTAGGAAGTTTGAGGGAAGTGAAGGACATTCCCAAGCAGGGAAGTTTCCAAATTTTAATCAGAGGAAGGGCAAGTTTCAGCACGGAATGAATCTTAATTTCAAAAGGAAAAATGCAGGCGACGGAGGACAAGGCAATCGTCCAGCCACTAGGAACCAGCCAACCCAGCAGAGGCCAGTTTTACCAGACTTCCAAGTATGTGGAAAGAAGAATGGAGGAGTTTACAATAAGCTGAATGTGGTCTGCTATAGATGTAACTAGAGGGAGAACAATTCAAGAGAGTGACGTAATCAACCGTCCAGAGAGCCAGTAAATAAGGATCAGCCTACCAGAAATCAGGAAGACAAGGTTCCAGCAATTGGGTTTGCATGTTTCAAGTATGGAAAGCCAGGACACATAGCAAGGGATTGTATGACACTAGTTTAAGTCAATAATACGTTGAGAATCATGGGAGCTACTCCAACTATGAATGAACTTCCCAGAGCAAGAATTTATGACATGTCTGTGAAGGATGCTATTATGGACACTGATGTTGTGGCAAGTAAGCTTACTGTGAATTCTTTGTGCTAAAGTGCTAGTAGATTCGGGAGCAACTCGATCATTTATTTCCCAAGATTTTTTTGATAATTTGAATTGTCCAGTTGAATTGTTAAATGAGAATATGATGGTAGAATTAGAAAATAAAGAGCGTGTATCTGTTAATCAAGTGTGTACTATTAGGACAAAAACACGCGCTAATATTCACGCAAGTATACGCGTTCGCAAGTAATATAAATTTTTTTCTAGTTCGTTCCCATAGAGACTGGTTTAGGTTAATTTCAATTAATGTACTTATACAATGATGATATGGCTATCGTTCAATGCTAAGATGATTAACAAGTTGAGATTGTTTATAACTAAGATATTAACTAACATGCAAATAACTAAGAGAATTACTTATATGAGGCAAACACGGGATTCTAACTTCATTACCACTTTATTCAGAGTCATTGTTCTTAACCTTAACATGCAATGGTGACGACAACTAATCAGATAACACGAAACTAGTGAACGCCAACTTTTGTTGTACAAATACCCTACTACCAGACATCCGCAAAAGAGATAGAAGCTGAATAGACACCAACTATATTGAGACCCTATATGTCTATAGAATTTGACAACATAAAGGTTTAACGTGCAAGTTATCTATCGTGATTACATAGGGCAAGTAAGATGGTTAAAATTACCTACGAATCATGCATATTAAATACATGAACCTATGCTAGCATGGCAAGTTCTAAACCCCTATATTCACTTTCGCTTTAATAGAGATTAACACGCTATCTTATAAGTTCGCGACGCTCATAAGACGAATAAGCACAACCAATACTAGGATATCATACAATCACCACACACTAAGTTATCGAAACAAATTAACTATTGAGATCCATAAGTAAATCCGTTAGAAACTTATCATCATCGTGGGTTCCGATGAAAGCATGGTATAATAAACTAAGTCTTTATAAAACTGAATAATAATCAAAGTACGTATTCAAGAGTAATAGGTTCAACAAATAAGAAAACTAGCATCCAAGATTATAACTTAAACAAAGAATCACAAGAATAAACTAGATCCTTTTCACCTTGGTTGTATTTGTGCTCCTAGGTTAGCGGATCCCAGACTATACAAGCTTTAGGTCACTAGGCACAAAGTCCCCTAGAACTTTACTCAAATATTAAAGAGCCCACTTGTGATCAGTTATGCATAACACATATTTTTTTCTTTTTTTCCACTTTTTTTATTCTTTTTTTTCTTTTCAATAATTTCTGAACGAGTGCATTTCGCTCCTCGCTCAACCCTAGACTACTCATATAAAATGACCCGGCTACTAGCCATTTGACACCTAGCCACAACTATCAATGAAATCCAATGTTTTTCTCTAATTTTAAAAATCCATGTTATTTTGCCACTAAGAGAATATCCTAAATTCTAGACATAAACAAGTGATTAAACCTCGACAAACACACAAGACATGATCATGATCTAGCACGCAAGAAACCTATAAGACTTAGTGAAATTTTATTGTTTCTAGCATGCAAATCAACTTGTTAAGACTTAATATCCCTCTATACGACATCAATACACTCGCATCAATATCACAAATTAATCGGGAAATCAAACTTAAGGGATCATGATATACTGCAAATGCAACTATATGCAACATACTACATGAAAACAACTAAACAAAAAAATGAAACAAATAACTACATGACAAATATGCAAACTATATGAACTAAACTATCATGAATATGCAAACTAAATGGACACACACACAAACATATTCCTTAACTACCACCCCCAAACTTAAAATTTTCACTGTCCTCAATGAAGGTAATAGTAAGGAATTAGGCATACCTACTCGGAATCAGGATCATCACCCTCAGCGGGTGGTGTATCAGGAGGCGGGTACACAAAATCCTCACCAAATACTGGCCACTAAATGTCATCTCCTGTGGATCTGAAAACTATCCCCAACTCATGGGTAAGGTCCTGTGCAAACCTCCTATGGATATCATGCATCGCATCCATCCGCCTCATCAAACGCCTATACTGCGCTGAGCACAAACCAGCATTGTTCTCTGCTTCCTGCTATTATTTTTGTGAAGAACTAGGCTCACCCCTCTGATGTCTCCATGCAGCTCTACTAGCCTGAGCTGAACCACCATCATATGTCTGATCTGCTGGCTGGCCACCCGACAAGTGATCATAAGTGTACTCGAGCCCTTTCTCATCAGCTTTCCCACCGTACCACTCCTGCATCACTGCTATCATCGAACTATCAATAGGGGCACAAGCCTGATGAAACTACTCATGTGCAGGCCAATGAACTCCAACCGCCACACACAACTTCTTCACAATTGATGCATAGGGAATAAACCCCGTAGTGCTCCCACGCAGAAACCTCAAAATACCCAGATAAATCACAGACCCGAGATCCACATAATCTCCCTGTAGAATCCCCCACAACAACTTGGCACGATCCACAGTAACATCGTGCACATATGAAGAAGGCATGAATTTCATACAGATTAAAGAGTTCCATTCATGAGCGAACCAGTTCATGCAAGAGGCGGGGAAAGTGGCATACTCGTTCGTGCCCCTCTTGAACTTCCAGTGAGTCTTCGAAACACACAATGTAGCAACAATCAAGTCCAAGTTAAAATCCTCCCCATTCTTCATCACCCAATCATCCTGATCCGGCTGTCTCTCGGGCTGGTTAATCACCCTCCGAATAGTCTTCACAGTATAGTCCACAGTCAAACCCTGAACCACCGAGTACCCGTTCTTATCCTCCTTCGTATTTGCGTAAAACTCACGAACAACACTCATGGGCACAACATCAGGTATCTCACAAAAAGAGATCCAACTCATCTCCAGAATCATCTCCAAAAGCTTACCATCCCTCCTCGTTGGCAGAAAACCCCTCTCCTTCGCTATGGGCTTCGATAGCAATCTCGTATACTCCGCTTCAGCCTCCGGAGTAGTAAACCTAGGCCTCACACCCCCAACACTTGAAGAATCGGTGGTGCTGCTGCTAACTTGAGTTCTTTGTCTCTTGGGTGACATTGAATTCGAATAAGTTGAGAAAAGAGATGTGTGTAAGAGAGAATTAGAGTTTTGAGAATTGAAAAGTGATGGAGATGATTGTGTATAAGTGTGTGTATATACAGGGTTTATAATTAGGTTTAGAAAAGAAGTGGGAAAAGATTATGGAAGTAGTGGGAGTAATGGGGTGATTGGAATTGATTTGGAGAAGGAATTATTGTAGTGGAAGGAGGGAAAATCGGTTGGTGATTTGATTTTGTATTGAATTTTCGTTTTTCTGATTTTTTTCTACTACGAAGGTGCAGCGCGGATGCCCTGCCTGGCAGCGCGGGCGCGCCATGTTTTTGGAATTCCAGTGCGGCCGCCCCGCTTCCCAGCACTGGCGCGCACAACTACTGTACTTTTCAGCGCAGCCGCCCTGCTTTCCAGCACGGGCGCGCCGTGCTACTGTAGTTGACACTGATTTTTTCTGATTTTTTTTAATTTTTTTGTGTTTTCTTCTTACTTTTTATTCCTTCTAACCCCTACTAATGTACAACAAGCTTGGGTTGCCTCCCAAAAAATGCTTGGTTTACGTCACTAGCTTGATGTAGAATCCTGAGATCAAGTGGACAATAAAATGGCACTAACCATCTCGCGGTTCGCCGTATCTCCATTATAATACTTCAAACGCTGTCCATTCACCTTGAATGCTTGGCCTTGATCATTCTCAAAAATCTCCACCACTCCATGTGGAAACACAGTTTTGACAAAAAACGGCCCTGACCACCTCGACTTCAATTTCCCAGGAAAAAAATGGAGATGAGAGTTAAACAAAAGAACTTGTTGTCCCGGCACAAATGATTTGAGCACTAAACCCCTATCGTGCCACCTCTTGACTTTCTCCTTATACATTTTTTTGTTCTCATACGCTTGAAGTCGAAACTCATCGAGTTCATTCAATTGAAGCATCTTTTTCTTACCAGCTGCATCCAAATCAAGGTTCAATTTCTTCAAAGCCCAATATGCTTTGTTCTCTAACTCCACAGGAAAATGACACCCCTTACCGTAAACCAATTGATACGGTGACATGCCTAGCGGAGTCTTTAATGCTGTTCGATATGCCCTAACAGCTTCATCCAACTTTAAAGACCAATCCTTCCTTGATGGACATAAAATTTTCTCTAGAATACGCTTGATCTCTCTGTTAGATACCTCAGCTTGACCATTAGTCTGAGGATGATAGGGTGTAGTAATGCGATGATTCACATTATATCTCTACATCATAGCAGTGAACTTGTGATTGCTTAAATATGATCCTTCATCACTGATTATGACTCTTGGAGTCCTAAATCTTGTGAATATCTGCTTGTGGAGAAAATTAAGCACTACCTCCGCATCATTGGTCGGAAAATCCTTGAATTCCACCCATTTTGAGACATAATCAACTCCCAACAAGATTAACTGATAATTGCAAGATGAGACAAATGGCCCCATGAAGTCAACTCCCCCTAACATCGAAGACCTCGACCTCGAGAAGCACATTAAGAGGTATCTCATCCCTCTTGGACATATTACCAACACACTGGAATCGATCACACTTTAAAACAAACTGATGTGCATCCTTAAATAATGTAGGCCAGAAGAATCCTGTTTGAAGGATATCAGCTGCTGTCTTTTCTCTACCACAGTGGCCTCCATAAACAGTTGAATGACGGTCTCGCAAGATACCCTCCATCTCGTTGTACGGAATACATCTCCTGATGATTTGGTCAGCTCCTTGCTGAAATAAAAATGGCTCATCCCACATGTACCACTTCACTTCATGAAGAAACTTCTTCCTTTGAGCAGAAGATAAATCTGGAGGCATAATATTGCTCACAAGGTAGTTCACAATGTCTGCGAACCATGGTTCTTCTTCCTGCACCCCAAACAACTGCTCATCGGGGAAAGACTCATTTATCAATGTCTTATCCTGTGAAGTCGCACTTGGATCTTCTAAATGAGAGAGATGGCCAACGACTTAATTCTCAGTACCTTTCCTATCCTTGATATCCAACTCAAACTCCTGAAGTAAAAGAACCCATCGAATCAATCTAGGCTTCGAGTCCTTCTTCGAGACAAGATAATGAATTACAGCGTGATCAGTGAAAATTGTCACTTTCGTCCTAAGCAAATAAGAACGAAACTTCTCAAAACCGTAGATAATGGCTAAGAGTTCCTTTTCAGTAGTAGTATAGTTCAGTTGAGCACCATTAAGAGTCTTACTAGCATAGTAGACCACATGAAATATATTGTTCTTCATTTGCCCATGAACTGCTCCAACTGCATAGTCACTTGCATCACACATCGTTTCAAAAGGCTCATCCCAATCAGGTACAGTTATGACAGGTGCCGTGATCAAACTCTTCTTTAAGCTCTCAAAAGCAGCTATGCACCCATCATTAAACTTGAAAGGGACATCTTTTTCTGGAAGATTGCACAAGGGTTTAGAGATTTTAGAGAAGTCCTTGATGAACCGCCGATTGAAACCCGCATGACCAAGAAAGCTGCGAACTCCCTTAACTGAAATTGGTGGAGGAAGATTTTCAATGACCCCCATTTTGGCTTTGTCCACCTCAAGACCTTTACTAGAGACCTTGTGCCCAAGAATGATGCCCTGTTGCACCATAAAGTGACATTTCTCCTAGTTGAGAACCAGATTGGTCTCAACACACCTTTTGAGAACCGCGCCAAGATTTTGCAAGCACTCGTCGAAAGAATCCCCGAACACAGAAAAATCATCCATGAACACCTCCACATTCTGACCAATCATGTCAGAGAAGATAGCCATCATGCATCTTTGAAATGTGAAAGGTGCACCACACAACCCAAAAGACACTCTTCTGAAGGCAAAAGTACCAACCGGACAAGTGAAGGTAGTCTTTTCCTGATCTTCTAGAGAAATACAAATCTGATTATAACCCGAATAGCCATCCAGAAGAGAGTAGTACTCATGTCCCGCTAATATGTCAAACATCTGATCAATAAAAGGAAGAGGGAAGTGATCCTTCCCCGTGGCCTTGTTTAGCTTCCTGTAATCCATGCAAACTCCCCACCTCGTGACTGTCCGAGTAGGAATGAGCTCATTCTTTTCATCAGCAACAACTGTGATTGTAATAACCCCAAATGTTTGAACTTTTAGTAACCCTTATGAATAGTGTTTTGTTGATTATGCTGAATAAGAAAACTTTGCATGCCACACTATGTAGGGGTTCTTTTATTGTTATTCTGAAATCTTATTAGTACTTTATATGTGATATAAGTGTATGTAAAGATTGTCAGAATCCAAATTCGAACACTTTGATTTTTCCCGAAAATCCACCAGATACCGAAAGAATTGAGTATAAGGGAACAGGATAAAAAGGATTTAAATTCAAGGATTATAAGAGAGGATCATAAAAGGAACATAATGTATTGAGAAAGGTTAAGGGAACCCAAGTAATGAGATCCCGGGTATGATCCCTCAAACGATAAACGAGAACGAAAGTTAAGCGAACCGTATAACAGATCAGCGGTCATTAGCCAAGTAATTAGAAGCTAATCAAAGAGGTTAGTGAGGATGATGTCATCAAACCAATAAGAAGAGGACAAGCATGGGAAGATGACATAAGATTGATGACCTAAGCATGACCAAAAAGGAAGGAAGTGTGGTTGATTATTAACCACACAATTTTACATGGTTAAAAGGGTAATTAAACAAAACAAAAACCTAGCAACCAAGCAAAACAAATCACAAACACAAAAACACATCTTGACTTCATTTCAAGCAACAAAGCTCTCGGCTTTTCTTCTTTTTCAAAGAGGAAAATTTCAAAATCCAAGATCCAACCATTGTTAAATTGCAAGGTAATTATCCAAGGTTCCTTATGATTAGTTATGGCTATCCTAGGAGTTTAAGCTCCAAATTCCTTCACAATCTCTTTCAATAAATCATTTAAGAAGAGAGTGAAGAGTGTTTTCAAGAAATTTAAATTGTTTGATCTTGTGTTTTTGGTTAGATTAAGCTTTGGTACGGACTTTCAAGGGTGATTCCAAGCTCCTTAGTTACTCTCACTCACCAAGGAAGGTATAATCTCTTAACCTAGCATTGTTATTGAATATTAAGAGCTTATTATGAGTAGGATAGTTTATGAGAAGCATGGTGATGGAATATGTAGAGATTAGTTGGTTTTGTGATGTTTTTGGAGTTGTAAATCTTGGTTATTAGTTAATGAACTTAAGAATAGTTTTAGTTCATGTTTGAGAATAATATAAATTGGAGAACTTGAGGTGTTGGGGATGTTTTAGTAATGTATGGATGGAGTTTGGTTGTATGGTTAAATTGTGATTGAATTGTGGTTGATTTGGAGTAGGATAAAATTTGGTAATCGCGTAAACATAGCCTTCGTAATGTCCGATTTACTTTAGACTGTTTTGTTCTTAACATCAGGACCCGAGAACTCACTGTTAGGTTTTGACCATTGCCATGATTAGATAGTTCATGTTACGAGCTTCGTTTTGATATGCGGTTCGTTTGAATCCGATGTACGGTTTAGGAGAAATGACCGTTTTAAGTAACGGCGTTTCGCGAACGAACCATTACCCCTTGCCTTACTTTGAAACATAGGTTAAAGACCTTCAAGGACTAATTGGAGTATGAGACATTTATGTAAAGTGTATTAGGCAGTTGGTAAGGCACTCGCGAAAGAATCGCCTTAAAACTCTTAATGGTTAATTTATTAAAAATGGTGGAGCCGAGGGTACTCGAGCGACTTAAGTGAATCGTTAAGCGCAAAAGCGAACGTTAGGATCTAATTGGTTAAAGTATAGATTCATACGTGACTTTGGTTTAATTCCAACTTATATGTTGTTTATAGGTTACCAGACTCGTCCCAAGCCATTTATCACCCCCAGTCGCTCAGGCAAGTTTTCTACCCGTTATACTGTTATTGTGATGTATATATGTATATGCATTATCTTGTGATAAGTGCATGAATGTTATTAGCAAATCTTGCAATATATTGGAGCATGCTGATATGGTATATATGCATGTCTGTTTCATAATCTTGATATCTAATTGTCGATTCAATTGCTTATAGTTGCATAATACCTATGCTAGAGATAAGCAGTAATTGTGTATACCCTTATTATAGGGGACCGAAAGGTGAACATTTTCTAAAACCGGGAGTCGATGTTTCCGAGTATATTATATATATATATATAGTTTTCAAAACTATTAATCGAATAAGGTTTATTCGATAACTTTATTTTTATTAATGAATATTATTTTGAATATTCATTCGAGGACTTAAGACTCCGTTTATTTTATTTAATGAATATTATTTTGAATATTCATTTGAGGACTTATGACTCCGCTTATTTATTACATAATATTCTTTATTTTATTAAAGAATAATGTTTCGATAATCAAACTTATTTTCGATTATTCAAATAAAGATCATACTTTCGTATAAGTATATCTTTGGTTATTTATTATTCATTTCAAGTATGAGTTTTAAAACTCATACCTCGATTATTTTTATAAGGATCATCCTTATGGAAATTTATTTAAATAATAATATTCAGATACTTTCTAACATATCGGGACTGATTTATTTTATTAAATCAGCGTTACTCTAAACATTCTTTAAATTGTTTTCGAGTCTTTAAAATGATTTTAAAAGTTAGGGCGGATCCAAAAACTCATTTTTATATTTAAGATCCTCCTTTCGAAGGGGATTTAAATACTCGCTCAAAACCTGAGGGATCTGGCTCTGTGGTGTGTTTTATATTCGCAACAAGGTTGCTGTTTTGATAAAAGAGTTTTTGATTACTTACCCAACACTCGGGAAGTAAAATTCTTAGAACAAGTTAATCCATTAAGAGGCACCGCCTGGGAAATATCGGTGAGTTTTCCTTTCCAACTAGATACGACTTCTTGGTAGAGCCGTATCAACAAGTTTCTACTTGGGGAAAGGGGGGGCAAGCTTTACGTTTCAGAGTCATGGATTTCATCTGAACTAGGAGTGGCGTAAGTGGTCGAGTGGCGCCGGCCCTGCCTTATTATATTGGCCCAAATGGCCTAGAAGTTCCGCTAAGACGGTCCATTCCTTAGGAGTCCAGTTTTCGGTTGACAAGTAAATCCGACAGGTTCTCCTCTACATATAGAAAATGGTGGGGTTGCACTACTGCGACTGATCATCGTAAGTGGTCTTCCTGGCGCGGAAAACTCCCGTAATGAGTTCATCATCCAATTGGATATTTCTGCAACACTACCCAGAGCACTTCGATAGAAAGGCTACGGCTGGGCGATTGTTGAGTGTTGGCGGGGTCGAGTTTTCAAAATGATGTTTCCATCAAATGAAGTATCTCGTAACTTCATTTCTTTTGAATGATATTTCAAAGATTGATTATATACAAGTTATGCCTTGTAGCTCCATATATGTGATGAACTATTTATACCTTGAACGGTGGTAGTTCAAGTAGTATTCGGAAAGGATATAAGTATATTGGAGTATCTTGTAACTTCATCCGTTCAACTTATATCTAGTAAATGATTATCTTATGCATGACAAAGATTTTCAGAAAAACGTTGAGACAAGGTTAGATATATGAGATCACCTTGCAACGATATTTTATACAGTTATAAATTGGAACTCTGTGTATATTATACATGGCAGAGGATTTCAAAGATTTTGAAAAGTATATAAGTATATATACTGAATATTTTGCGACTTCGTCGCTTTAAGAGGTCAAACTTGGTTCATTTCTTCTCGACCAAGACTTTCATGAGTACTATGAGAATGCTCATATATTGTTAATCATTATACATATTATTTTGGTGGGTGTAATAACCCCAATTTTTGGAAATTTTTGAAACCCTTATGAATAGTGTTTTTGCTGAATGAGAAAACTTTTCATGCCACACTATGTAGGGGTTCTGATATGGATATTCTGAGATTTTATTAGTACTTTATATGGGATATAAGTGTATGTAAAGATCGTCAGAATCCAAATCCGAACACTTTGATTTTTCCCGGAAATCCACTAGATACGGAAAGAATTGAGAAAAAGGTAACAGGATAAAAAGGATTTAAATTAAAGGATTATAAGAGAGGATCATAAAAAGGAATATAATGTAATGAGAAAGGTTAAGGGAACTTAAGTAATAAGATCCCGGGTATGATCCTTCAAACGATAAACGAAAACAAAAGTTAAGCGAACCGTATAACAGATCAGCGGTCATTAGGCAAACAATTAGGAAGTTAAGCAAAGGGATTAGAGGAAGTGATGTCACCCAACCAATGAGAAGAGGACAAGGAAGGGAGGATGACATAGCAATGTGATGTAAGCATGACATAGGGAAGGAGGAGGTGTGGTTGGTTTATAACCACACAAATATAAGGTTATTAAGGTAATTAACCAAAAACAAAACAAAAAACAACCAAGCTAAGCCAAACAAATCAAAAAACACAAAATCATTTCATTCTCATCATCTTGCTCTCGGCTTTTCATCTTTTTCAAGGGCAAGAATTTCAAAAATCAAGTTCCAAGCATTGTTAAATCACAAGGTAATTATCTAAGCTTCCTTGTACATAGATATGGATATGCTATAAGTTTAAGCTCCTAATTCCTTCACAATCTCTTCCAATAAATCAAGGAAGAAGATGGTGAATAGTAACCTTCAAGAAATAACTTTAGTTTTCTTGAATTTTTATGAAAGATTAAGGTTATACAAGCAAGGATCAAGGTTCTTTTAGGCATTCAAAGCTCTTGGGTTGTGTTAGGAAGCTTCAAGGAGGTATAAACAACTTTCACCTTTAACTTATAGTTTGAACTTTGAGTTTTGATGAGTTTATGGATGGATTAATGTATATATAGAAATATCCATGTATGTATAACAAGATCCATGTATGTTAGATAGTTTGGTTGGATTTGTGGTGATTTTGGATATGAATCTTGGTTAATGGTTAATGAATCTTAAGTTATGGTTAGTAGATCATGTTTGTGGTTGAATAAGTTGAAAAACCTTGAGATTATGGACTGACTTTGCCTTGATATAAGTTGTGTTTGATGTATTGATGATGGTTGGGTGGTTTGTAGTGAATTGGTAAAGAATTTGGAGTGGTATAAATATTGGTAATCGCGTAAACATAGCCGTCGTAACGTCCGATTTTCTTTAGACTGTTTTGTGCATAACATTAGGACCCGAGGACCCCCTGCTAGATTATGACCACTGCCATGTTTAGATAGCTCATGTTACGAGCTTCGTTTTGATATGTAGTTCGTTCGATTCCGATGCACGGTTTAGGAGAAACGACCGTTTCAAGTAACGGCGTTTCGCGAACGATACTTTTCCCCTCGCCTTACTTTGAAACATAGGTTAAAGACCTTAAAGGACTAATTGAAGTATGAAACATTTATGTAAGGTGTAATAAGCAGTTGGTAAGACATCCGCGAAGGAATCGCTTTAAAACTCGTAAAGGTTAAATTATTAAAAATGGTGGAGCCGAGGGTACCCGAGTGACTTAAGCGAATCAGTGAGCGCAAAACAAGCATTAGAGTCTAAGTTAGTTAAAGTATAGATTTACAAGTGACTTTGGTTTAATTCCAACTTACTTGTTGTTTATAGGTTACCAGACTCGTCCCGAGCCATTCGTAACCCCAGTCGCCCAGGCAAGTTTTCTACCCGTTATACTGTTGTTGTGATGTAAATATATGTATATGCATTATCTTGTGATATTGCATGATTGTTATTAGCAAATTTTGCGATATATTGGAGCATGCTAATATGGTATATATGCATGTCTGTTTCGTAATCTGGTTATCTATCTGTTGATTTCAATGCTTATAGTTGCATAATACCTATGCTAGAAATAAGCAAGTAGTTGCGTATACCCTTAGTATAGGGGATAAAAGGTGAACATATTTCTAAACCGGGAGTCGATGTTCCCGACTATATTATATATATATATATTTATTTATATATATATATATGGATATAGTTTTTTTAAACTATTAATCGAATAAGGTTTATTCGATAACTTTAACTTTATTTTATTATTGAATATTATTTCGAATATTATTCGAAGGCGTATGACTCCTTTACATTATTTATTGGATATTACTTGGACATTCATTTGAGGATGTATGACTCCTTTATTTTATTTAATGAATATTATTTATAATATTCATTCGAGGTATTATGACTCAGCTTGTTTTATTTATTGAATATTATTTGAATATTCATTTGAGGATCTATGACTCCGATTATTTGCTGAGATATATTCTTTATTTTATTAAAGAATAAGGTGTCGATAATCAAACTTATTTTTGATTATTCAAATAAAGATATTACTTTCGTATAAGTATATCTTTGATTATTTGCTATTCATTTCAAGTATAAGTTTTAATACTTCTACTTCAATTATTATATAAAGATTATTTTTTTATGGGAATATTATTTAAATAATAATATTCAGACATTTTCTAAATATTCTGGGGACTGATTTACTTCATTAAATCAGTTTTACTCCAAACACTCTTTAAAGTGTTTTCGAGTCTTTAAAATGATTTTCAAAAGTTAGAGCGGATCCCAAAACTATTTTTATATTTAAGATCTTCCTTTTAAAAAGGGGATTTAAATACTCGCTCAAAACCTGGGGGATCCGGCTCGGTGGTGTGTTTTATATTCGCAACAAGGTTGCTGTCTTGGTAAAAGAGTTTTTGATTACTTACCCAATATTCGGGAAGTAAAATTCTTGGAACAAGTTAATCCATTAACAGGCATCGCCTGGGAAATATCGGTGAGTTTTCCTTTCCAACTAGGTACGACTTCTTGGTGGAGCCGTATCAACAAGTTTCTACTTGGGGAAAGGGGGAAACGAGCTTTACGTTTCAGAGTCATGGATTTCATCTGAACTAGGAGTGGCATAAGTGGCCGAGTAGCGCCGGCCCAGCCTTATTATATTGGCCCAAATGGCCTGGAAGTTCCGCTAAGGCGGTCCTTTCCTTAGGAGTTCAGTGTTCGGTTGACAAGTAAATCCGACAGGTTCTCCTCTACATGTAGAAAATGGTGGGGTTGTACTACTACGACTGATCATCGTAAGTGGTCTTCCTGGCGCGGCAAACTCCCGTAATGAGTTCATCATCCAATTGGATAATTTTTGCAACACTACCCAGAGCACTTCGATGGAAAGGCTACGGTTGGGCGATTGTTGAGTGTTGGCAGGGTCAAGTTTTCAAAATGATGTTTACATCAAATGAAGTATCTCGTAACTTCATTTTATTTTGATAATATTTTAAAGATTTAATCTATTCAAATCTTGTCTTATAGTCTCATCTATGTGATGAACTTTTGAAGCTAATTTATAACTTGAACGGTGGTAGTTCAAGTAGTATTTGGGAAAGATATAAGTATATTGGGGTATCTTGTAACTTCATCTTTTAAACTTATATCTAATTAATAATTGTCTTATGAATGACAAAGATTTTCAGAAAAAAAAACGTTGGGACAAGGTTAGATATATGAGATCACCTTGCAACGATATTTTTTTTATACAGTTATACACTGGGACTTTGTGTATATTATGCATGGAAGAGGACTTCCAATATTTTGAAAAGTATATATGTATATATACTGAATATTTTGCGACTTCATCGCATTAAGATATCAAACTTGGTTCATTTCTTTTGACCAAGACTTTCATGAGTATTATGAGTAGGCTCATATATTGTAAATCATTATACATATTATTTTGGTGGGCTTGCTGCTCACCCTTGCTTTCTTTCTTCATCACACAACAACAGTTAGGAAAGATGGCCAGACTCCAGCAGACCCAGCGCAAGCGCGTGGGAAGCGTCCTGCGTCTTCCCGATGATGTTGTAGCTGCTATAGCTGCAGAGGTAGATCTATTGTAGATCATACTATCTACTTTTGGGAATCAATTATGTATAATTATAACTTGTGGCAGATAATGGCAATCAACTGTAAATTTATCAAGTAATCATTTTGGGTTGTAATAACTTTTAAATTGTGGGTTCCAAGACTTGTACTTATTTCAATTTCATCTCTGAGACTATAACGGGTTGTGGTGTGTGTT
Organism: Apium graveolens; assembly: GCF_009905375.1. NCBI lineage: Eukaryota > Viridiplantae > Streptophyta > Magnoliopsida > Apiales > Apiaceae > Apium > Apium graveolens. The sequence continues at coordinate 177,900,161 of NC_133656.1, read as the reverse complement.
AGTGTGGGGTCACATCATAAGGTTATTTTTATTAAGTAAGTGAAGTGGTATTGTGGAATGAAAGACCGTGACGACCCGGATCCCCGACCCCGGATCTGGGGGTGTTACAGAAATGGTATCAGAGCTAAGCGTTATAAACCTCAGAGATGATGGGACGTTAAGATAATAAGTTAACTAAGATAATAAGAACTCTTGCCAAGTTCATAGTCGGGCTACCTAACGTAGTACTGACAGTTAAAACCCTTATGGGAACCCTTATAAATATCGTGATAGGAGCGTAGTTCATTATCGTATATGGTAGCGGGACTCCGAACCCTGAGGTTGAGGAGCAACAGCGCGATGATGTTTTATTACTAATTGGAGATCGGATTGTGGATCCGATAGAGCGTCCTAACGCAGGACCGGATGATGTTGATATTAAGGATGTTGTCCTAGAAGGGATAGTTGCTGAGGAGGATCCCATGGAGGATCCTGACAAGAATGGATAAAGGACCACTGATGAATTGATGACCATGGTTAGGTCAACTACCAGAGGTAGGATTGGTCGATCACTACCGGAGGTTCGTTCAAGTTTGTAAAGATAGTAGCCCCCTTTAACGCGGCTTACTCGTAAGACTGAGAAGTTCGAATGGACAAAGAAATGCGAGAACAGCTTTCAAGAACTGAAGCAGAGGTTGGTGATGGCCCCTATGCTGGCATTGCCGGATGGAAAAAGGAGATTTTGTGATTTATAAGTGACGCTTCGCATAAGGAATTAGGGTGCTTCTTAGCACAGCAAGATAATCGCGTCTGCGTCAAGACAATTAAGGTAATATGAAATTCGATATCCCCGCCCATGAGCTTAGGCTCGTGGCAATAGTTTTACCCTAAAGATTGGAGGCACTACTTGTATGGAGAGAAGTGCGAGAATTACCTAAGCCATAAGTGCTCTAGTACATTCTTACGTAGAAAGAGCTCAACATACGCCAGAGGAGGCGGTTAGAGCTAATCAAGAATTATGATTGGGAGATTCTTTATCATTCGGGGAAAGCCAATATGGTGGCTGATGCCCTTAGTAAAAAGGAGAGACTCAAGATGATAATGTCTTTTGGAGAGTTTATAAGAGATTTTGAGAAAATGGAAATAGTAGTGAAGGTAACCGGAGCCGGTACCGAAAAGCTGTTTGAGATAGCAATACAGCCCGAATTATTGGAAAAGATCATATTGTGCCAGAAAAAGTTATGAATGAAGGCAGAGAGCCAACAAATAGATAAGAGGTTAATACCGAGAAAGATGAGAAGGGAATAATGAGGTATTCCTACAGAATTTGGGTTCCAAATGTTCAAGAGCTTAAAGATGAGATCTTAGATGAAAGCTAGTTTGAGGAATAAGATTTAGAGCAAACCCTGAACGTGATAGTCAGGGAGGTCGCCATCAAGATAGAAGGAACCCATGACATAATGGAGGGCACAAAGGTTAATGAGGGCAGAAGGAGTGGGGCATTCTACGGCACCAATTATACCAGTATCAGACCCTCTTCCAGAGGTTCCTGAAGACATCCATGAGGTTCCACCAATTCATGTTCCCTCCCCTGTACAGAGCCCAGCACCTACTGAGGAAATGCCACCTTTATCTCCTGCACCATTGTCACCTGATACCGTGCTTGGTTATCCATTTGGATCCCCTGGGCCTGCACCACCTGCACCCCATGGACTTCTAGATGCTACCACTCAGGCTTCTCTTATCGCTAATTATCATATGACTTTGGGTGGCCTGTCTGAGGCCCGTAATGTTAGAAGTGATCTGTTGGACCGACTTACTGCACCAAGAATTGAGGGCGGGGTACTTCCGACAGGATTAGCTCATAGCATGGACAGGATTGAGGCTACCACCCGAATTACAGCTAGAGGCCATCTTGAGGGGCAGGTTGATCCAGCTCTACTTGTGACTATCTTAGACCTCATCACCTCTGTGATAGAGCAGGTTAGGGATGTCGTGCGTGCCCGCATTTCTTGATCCATGGTAGTGTGCAGTGCCAGAGCGATCAGACAAGGGTTTCATATAGCACCGCTTTTAGAGGATTAGCCTAAGTTATGAATGATTAGTTTTGATGACTAGATGATTATCTATGGTAGTACTTTTGGGATAGAAGCGATCAGATCAAATGATGTAATTCTCTTTAATGTGTTTAGTTGTTGTACCCTCGAACAAATGGTTAAGTATATATTCGTTAATTTCAGTTCAGATCAGTTTGTTTGTGATAAGTTCATATTGTTAATTGCACTAATAACACTTAAGAGAGTGTCATGAAGTATATAGAACTTGAGAATTCATAATTTGCAATCATGCAAGGATTGAACGAGGAAAAGACTTAAGCAAAGTAAGTAAGACAAATATCCAGAGATTCTCAAAAATTTTCTAAGCATTATGCCCCCACGAGGAATAAGATTAGGGGCAAACCTTGAATGTGATAATCAAGGAGGTCGCAATTAAGATATAAGGAACCTAGAATATAATGAAGTGGAAAATGAGGATTTTAACTCTTTCCAATTCATAGTCGGGCTAGCTAACGTAGTACTGACAGTTAAAACCCTTACGGGAACCCTTATAAATATTATGATAGTAACATAGTTCGTTCTCGTATAGGGCAGCGGGGCACCGAACCCTGAGGTTCAGGAGCATCAGCATGAGGATGTTTTATTACAAGTTGGAGATGAAATTGTGAATCAGATAGAGTACCCTAACGAGGGACCGGATGAGATTCATATTGAGAATGTTGCTGAGGAGGATCTCGTGGAGGATCCTGACGAGAATGAAGAGAGGACCGATGAGGAATTGATGACCGTAGTCAGGGCGACTACCAGAGCAAGAATGGCCACGAGGGTGGCACTAGAGGATGAAGAGTTACCAAGGGCACAAAGGTTAATGAGGGCAGAAGGAGTGGGGCATTCTACGGCACCAATTATACCAGTATCAGACCCTCTTCCAGAGGTTCCTGAAGACATCCATGAGGTTCCACCAATTCATGTTCCCTCCCCTGTACAGAGCCCAGCACCTACTGAGGAAATGCCACCTTTATCTCCTGCACCATTGTCACCTGATACCGTGCTTGGTTATCCATTTGGATCCCCTGGGCCTGCACCACCTGCACCCCATGGACTTCTAGATGCTACCACTCAGGCTTCTCTTATCGCTAATTATCATATGACTTTGGGTGGCCTGTCTGAGGCCCGTAATGTTAGAAGTGATCTGTTGGACCGACTTACTGCACCAAGAATTGAGGGCGGGGTACTTCCGACAGGATTAGCTCATAGCATGGACAGGATTGAGGCTACCACCCGAATTACAGCTAGAGGCCATCTTGAGGGGCAGGTTGATCCAGCTCTACTTGTGACTATCTTAGACCTCATCACCTCTGTGATAGAGCAGGTTAGGGATGTCGTGCGTGCCCGTATTATGGGGAGTAGGAAGAAATATTTAGAATGAGAAAACAGAAGTCGAGCAAGATAGGAAGAACCAGGATGGTACTCCTATTGGGAAATCCATGGACCTGCCTAAAACAAAACTTATACTTTTACCCTAACCACCACCTTGAGAAAACAATGTGGTCTGAAATTCTTTCAGGACATTTAAGTCGCTAAGCTCTCAGAGTTCCAAGGAACAAGCTGAGCTAGCCGAGGCAAGAGCCTGGCTAAAGGAAATAGAGGAATCATTTGAGATTCTAAATGATTGACGAATCACAAAATACTGTTTTTGTCACTTACCCTCCTAAGAGAAAGACCACCCGCTGGTGAAAGGCCAAGGAAGGCACGAAGCAAGAGATTATAATAAACTGATTTATGTTCAGTCAATTGTTTTCAGGAAAGTACTTCCCAAGGTTATGGAGATAGTGTAAAAGCTTTAGAGCCAGATAAAGGCAGACGAGTATGATGAATTATGAATCTAAGTTGGAAATGTTGTCAAGATTCGTTCTGAGGACACGAATCCAGAATGACGGGATGTTTGAAATCAATGCTTATGTTGTGTTGGTTCATGAAATAATGATAAGAGAAAGGAAAATAAAAAGAAACTGAAGTGGAAAGGAATATAAAGGAAATAGAGTTTGAGGAATGATAAGGGAGTTGGGTATGAGGAAACCCTAAAGACTCGTAGCAATAGAAATAGAAAAGTATGTAATCGTCAGGATGAGGGTGATTCACCATGAGTTAAAATTGATGGTTGAAGGCATAAGAGATACATATATTTTATCCCCTGTAAGTTGGGAGGATTCGAGGAAACCTTGAGATAGTTCGAAGGATAAATAATGAGACGCGGATAGACTGAGGAGACAAGAAAGTAGGAAATTAGGAAAATTGGATGAAGGAAGTGACCTTCAAGAATGTGAAGTGTAAGACCGGTGGCTTGATACCCAGAAAGGGAGACGCTAGGTATGAGAGATATCCCAACATTAAGATGACTGTTGAGATAAACAATAAAAGTAAATGAGGATTTATTAAGAAGATTTTCACGTTGAACACGACCAATATTTTCTGAAACATCCCTGTTGTCATTACTGAATCAGGCAAGAAAAGCGGATAACCGTTCTTATATTTTGGAGGCCATATTGATTGACCTCATTTTGAATACAGATGTTATTGTGAAATTAGGCATATACTATCGAGGTGGGAATGATTGAATAAGATACCCTTATCAGGGATATATGACTTGATTTATCCATAGAAGGATACATGTACTTTTTTTAAAGGTGGAATTAAGGATAGAACATTGGTAACTTAAAATGAATCCTAGGGGAATGCATAAAGGTTGGAATTTCACCCTTAATAGGGACATCATGAGTTTTGACAGTATAAATTGGAAAGGATTAAGGTAACAACAGCCTTTAAGGATCAGTGGAGAAATTTTTTAGAAGTATATAGACAATGATCCTGGTATTAGTAAATGGTATCTTGATATGCCCTGTGCCTAGGGTGTACCTGATGAAGGATTTAAGGATAACATTAGAGGTTTTACAAGGAGAAAGGTAATATTCAAAGTTCTCAAGAATAGAAATTTTGATGAAGGAAATATGACGTAATTATAATAATGCCAGGTGGGGCACGTGTTGAACCATAAGAAAGTATAGATCGACCCAATGAGGGTCGAGATTGGTGAAAACAAGAAGGACCCAAGATAAGAGACGTCCTAAGTATGATCGAGAGTCAGTCGTGACAATGTTAACCTCAAAAAGACCGAGGCAATAACTTATGGAAAAATGGTGATTTTTTTTTCTCACCAAAGCGTAAGGAAGAGCATTTTCACACAAGCAATGATTGGAAATGAGACAGAAAATTTAGTTGAAGATCATTTAAAATGACATTGATTGTAAGAAAATTTTACTATCAGGAAAGGCCAAAGAGGTGGCCGACATTCTAAGTGTAAGAGAGGAATAATAGGCGCTCGTGCCAGAGGAATACAGTGATGATGGTTGAAGCCGTGAAGGTTGTATTATGGTTTGGAAGATTGACATTCCTTCTGATGACTGTGCAATACTCAACCGTAATAGTAGTTTGGTAAAGGTTTAATTCGTATAATCGCCATGAGCGGGCTATCTATCTTAGAGGGTACTATCTTGAGAATAAGCCAGGACCATGTTTCAAAAGGACTAAACAAACCTTTGAGTTAAGTCTTCTATTGAAGGCATATGATTAAGAATGGTATTAACCTGCTATCGTTGCTTTCATTGAAACTCTTCTACAATTTTATATGCTTCATGTCATATGTACGTCAAGTTTAGCAGTGTTCTTCATGAATCATGAATGGTGATTATGTTTCCTCCTTAGAAGAATTATATATGACATGTATGGACTCCGGATGGTTAGCTATTAAGATTTCATTGAAAACGAATGACTACGGTAGGTCAGTGGTGGACCATAGTAATGCTACAATGAGTCTATGAATAATGAGACGATGACAACTGTGAGAGTTGTATTGTAATGAATGTTGAGATTGAGTACCACTAATCGGGTTGTGGTGATGTATAAGTTATCATTGATAGAACTAATTAAGTCGATTATCTACCTATTGAATACTTATTCCTTCTTATCAATAGAGAGTCGTATTACTATACAAGGAAGGTTGCAGTGCAAGCATAGAATTCTAGTAACGATGATGTCTAGAATGAGATCCCAGATTTAATTTTTGATGTCGAGGGAGTTTCAAAGGTGATTGTGTATAAGCTCGAGGAAGAGCATGGGTCCATAGAATGATGGACGGAATAGCAAAAATATTTAGGCATGTGAAATACGATGCTATAATACTTGATGTTGATATATATACGTATATGTTTTGTTCTCCTATGATAAACCTCTATAGTTCAGAGGTAGATTCCAAGCCAGATATTTTGTGGCAGTATATTTTTTATATATACAATTCTCTTCAATTCGTTATTTTCTCTCCTTTTCATTTCATATAAACTGAGAAGAACAACCCTTTCAGAAGGGGAGGTATTGCCGAATGACTATCTATCTGTGTGATAGAAGCCTAGTAGGATACCACATGTTGTTTAATTGCTTGTCAAGTACTAAAGGCTGGCCACCTTCTATACTAACTATGCAATAGAACAAGTGTTCATGATCATAGTGATCTCTCAACAAATTCTTTTACTTCTATATGATGGATCAAGCTTTCGAAGATAGAAGCAGCTAGAAAGGAAGTAGTATCAGTACGGTGGTATTCTGATTCTAACATGTTCGTGATACTAAGATTGACGTGGTTATTAAAAGGTTATAGAACGCTAACGAGCAAAAGTGTAACCAGTATAGTATTATGTACGGAAGATAGTAATGACTACAAACTGGAAAAGAATGGGTATTGCGAAGCAAAAGCCATAGTGCTAGAAGCTATGATGAGAGTCTGTGCAATAGACTTGAATGAATTTAGAATGATCACTTAACGCGGATTGAGTTTTCTTACGACAATAGATCATATGTCATTATCGAGATGTCGCCTTATAAGATCCTTGAGGGAAGACAATGTCAATCTCCCTTATGATATGATGATGTTGTAGAGCGCAAGATGCTTAGACCAGCAGTGGTCCAAAGGACCAAGGATATAATAGATCTAATTAGAGGATGGGTGGTAGTAGCCCGAGATGGACATAAGAAGTATGTTGATTCGACATAAAAGGACAAAGGATAGGAAGTAGGGGACCTAGTGTTGTTATAGGTATTCCCTGGGAAAGGATGGGTGAGGTTTCAAAAGAAAGGAAAGCTAAGCCCTCGAATTGTTGGACCCTTTGAGGTATTAAGACGTATTGGGAAGATTAGCATATGAGCTAGCCCTACCCCGAACCTGTAGCAAATTCATAACGTGTTCCACATATCAATGTTAAGGAAGTATAATTCGGATGCCAGATAAATAGGGGCATATGAGCGCATAGACATGCAACCAGACGTAACTTATATGGAGCAACCAGGAAGGGTTATAGATTGAAAAAGGGACAAGTGCTTGGGAGAAGGGCTATCAAACTAGTCAGAGTTTGATGGTAAAACCACAATGTGGGAAGATTGACTTGAGAGTTAGAAAGTGCAATGCTAAGAAAGTATCCTTATTCATTTTTCCTGATTCCGGGACGGAATCCTTTTAAGGAGGGGAGATTGTAATAACCCCAAATGTTTGAACTTTTAGTAACCCTTATGAATAGTGTTTTGCTGATTATGCTGAATAAGAAAACTTTCCATGGCACACTATGTATGGGTTCTCCTATTGTTATTCTGAGATCTTATTAGTACTTTATATGGGATATAAGTGTATGTAAAGATCGTCAGAATCCAAATTCGATCACTTTGATTTTTCCCGAAAATCCACCAGATACCGAAAGAATTGAGTATAAGGGAACAGGATAAAAAGGATTTAAATTCAAGGATTATAAGAGAGGATCATAAAAGGAACATAATGTATTGAGAAAGTTTAAGGGAACCCAAGTAATGAGATCCCGGGTATGATCCCTCAAACGATAAACGAGAACGAAAGTTAAGCGAACCGTATAACAGATCAGCGGTCATTAGCCAAGTAATTAGAAGCTAATCAAAGAGGTTAGTGAGGTTGATGTCATCAAACCAATAAGAAGAGGACAAGTATGGGAAGATGACATAAGATTGATGACCTAAGCATGACCAAAAAGGAAGGAAGTGTGGTTGATTATTAACCACACAATTTTACATGGTTAAAAGGGTAATTAAACAAAACAAAAACCTACCAACCAAGCAAAACAAATCAAAAACACATCTTGACTTCATTTCAAGCAACAAAGCTCTCGGCTTTTCTTCTTTTTCAAAGAGGAAAATTTCAAAATCCAAGATCCAACCATTGTTAAATTGTAAGGTAATTATCCAAGGTTCCTTATGATTAGTTATGGCTATCATAGGAGTTTAAGCTCCAAATTCCTTCACAATCTCTTTCAATAAATCATTTAAGAAGAGAGTGAATAGTGTTTTCAAGAAATTTAAATTGTTTGATCTTGTGTTTTTGGTTAGATTTAGCTTTGGTAAGGACTTTCAAGGGTGATTCCAAGCTCCTTAGTTACTCTCACTCACCAAGGAAGGTATAATCTCTTAACCTAGCATTGTTATTGAATATTTAGAGCTTATTATGAGTAGGATAGTTCATGAGAAGCATGGTGATTGAATATGTAGAGATTAGTTGGTTTTGTGATGTTTTTGGAGTTGTAAATCTTGGTTATTAGTTAATGAACTTAAGAATAGTTTTAATTCATGTTTGAGAATAATATAAATTGGAGAACTTGAGGTTTTGGGGCTGTTTTAGTAATGTATGGATGGAGTTTGGTTGTATGGTTGAATTGTGATTGAATTATGGTTGATTTGGAGTAGGATAAAATTTGGTAATCGTGTAAACATAGTCGTCGTAATGTCCGATTTACTTTAGACTGTTTTGTTCTTAACATCAGGACCCGATAACTCACTTTTAGGTTTTGACCATTGCCATGATTAGATAGTTCATGTTACGAGCTTCGTTTTGATATGTGGTTCGTTTGAATCCGATGTACGGTTTAGGAGAAACGACCATTTTAAGTAACGGCGTTTCGTGAACGAACCATTACCCCTCGTCTTACTTTGAGACATAAGTTAAAGACCTTCAAGGACTAATTGGAGTATGAGACATTTATGTAAAGTTTATTAGGCAGTTGGTAAGGCACTCGCGAAAGAATCGCCTTAAAACTCTTAATGGTTAATTTATTAAAATTGGTGGAGCCGAGGGTACTCGAGTGACTTAAGTGAATCGTTAAGCGCAAAAGCGAACGTTAGGGTCTAATTGGTTAAAGTATAGATTCATAAGCGACTTTGGTTTAATTCCAACTTATATGTTGTTTATAGGTTACCAGACTCATCCCAAGCCATTTATCACCCCCAGTCGCTCAGGCAAGTTTTCTACCCGTTATACTGTTGTTGTGATGTATATATGTATATGCATTATCTTGTGATAAGTGCATGAATGTTATTAGCAAATCTTGCAATATATTGGAGCATGCTGATATGGTATATACGCATGTCTTTTTTGTAATCTTGATATCTAATTGTTGATTCAATTACTTATAGTTGCATAATACCTATGCTAGAGATAAGCAGTAATTGCGTATACCCTTAGTATAGGGAACCCAAAGGTGAACATTTTCTAAAACCGGGAGTCGATGTTCCCGAGTATATTATATATATATATATATTTATATATATATATAGATATAGTTTTCAAAACTATTAATCGAATAAGGTTTATTCGATAACTTTATTTTTATTAATGAATATTATTTTGAATATTCATTCGAGGACTTAAGACTCCGTTTATTTTATTTAATGAATATTATTTTGAATATTCATTTGAGGACTTATGACTCCGCTTATTTATTACATAATATTCTTTATTTTATTAAAGAATAATGTTTCGATAATCAAACTTATTTTCGATTATTCAAATAAAGATCATACTTTCGTATAAGTATATCTTTGGTTATTTATTATTCATTTCAAGTATGAGTTTTAAAACTCCTACCTCAATTATTTTTATAAGGATCATCCTTATGGGAATATTATTTAAATAATAATATTCAGATACTTTCTAACATATCGGGACTGATTTATTTTATTAAATCAGCGTTACTCTAAACATTCTTTAAAATGTTTTCGAGTCTTCAAAATGATTTTAAAAGTTAGGGCGGATCCCAAAACTCATTTTTATATTTAAGATCCTCCTTTCGAAGGGGATTTAAATACTCGCTCAAAAACTGAGGGATCCGGCTCTGTGGTGTGTTTTATATTCGCAACAAGGTTGTTGTTTTGATAAAAGAGTTTTTGATTACTTACCCAACACTCGGGAAGTAAAATTCTTAGAACAAGTTAATCCATTAACAGGCACCGCCTGGTGAATATCGGTGAGCTTTCCTTTCCAACTAGATACGACTTCTTGGTGGAGCATATAAACAAGTTTCTACTTGGGGAAAGGGGGGACAAGCTTTACGTTTCAGAGTCATGGATTTCATCTGAACTAGGAGTGGCGTAAGTGGTCGAGTGGCGCCGGCCCAGCCTTATTATATTGGTCCAAATGGCCTGGAAGTTCCGCTAAGATGGTTCATTCCTTAGGAGTCCAGTGTTCGGTTGACAAGTAAATCCGACAGGTTCTCCTCTACATGTAGAAAATGGTGGGGTTGCACTACTGCGACTGATCATCGTAAGTGGTCTTCCTGGCGCGGCAAACTCCCGTAATGAGTTCATCATCCAATTGGATATTTCTGCAACACTGCCCAGAGCACTTCGATAGAAAGGTTACGGCTGGGCGATTATTGAGTGTTGGCAGGGTCGAGTTTTCAAAATGATGTTTCCATCAAATGAAGTATCTCGTAACTTCATTTCTTTTGAATGATATTTCAAAGATTGATTATATACAAGTTATGCCTTGTAGCTCCATATATGTGATGAACTATTTATACCTTGAACGGTGGTAGTTCAAGTAGTATTCGGAAAGGATATAAGTATATTGGAGTATCTTGTAACTTCATCCTTTCGACTTATATATAGTAAATGATTATCTTATGCATGACAAAGATTTTCAGAAAAACGTTGAGACAAGGTTAGATATATGAGATCACCTTGCAACGATATTTTATACAGTTATAAACTGGAACTCTGTGTATATTATACATGGCAGAGGATTTCAAAGATTTTGAAAAGTATATAAGTATATATACTGAATATTTTGCGACTTCGTCACATTAAGAGGTCAAACTTGGTTCATTTCTTCTTGACCAAGACTTTCATGAGTACTATGAGAATGCTCATATATTGTTAATCATTATACATATTATTTTAGTGGGCTTGGTGCTCACCCTTGCTTTCTTCTTTCATCACACAATAACAGATAGAAAAGATGAACAAGACCAAGCTTCCAATTCGCAAGCGGTTAGGAAACGTTCCGCAGTTTTTTGGAAGTGTTGATGCCGTCGTAGCTGAGGTAGGAACTACCAATAGGCTAGGCTTCAACTATTGATGAACCAGACTTATGTATATTATGAATTGTAATAATGGCAAAGAATATGTAAATTATTCAGAAACCCTTTTGAGGTGAAATGGTTTATAATTATTGAATAAATGACTTGTGTTATTTTTGGTTTTCATCTCTGAGACTATAACTTGTAGTGTGTGTGTGTATATTGTGGGCTCACAGTACGCAGTAGTTGGTTGATTGTTAAGGTTAAGTATTATTAAGGGAAATGGAACTCGTGACAACCCGGATCCCTGACCCCGAATCTGGGGGTGTTACAGTGATGCCTCCTTTATTCGGCACACACTGAAATGGACTCACCCAAGAACTGTCAGGAAAGGATAGATGATCCCTGCATCTAGCCACTGGAAAATTTCCTTCTTCACAACCTCTTTCATTATCGGACTTAGCCTTCTCTGTTGCTCAATAATTGGCTTGCTTCCTTCCTCTAGAAGAATTTTATGCATGCAATAAAAAGGGCTAATTCTCTTAATATCTGCTATAGTCCATCCAATTTCCGATTTGAACTCTCTCAGAATTCTCAAGAGCTTTTCTTCATCACTTCCTGAAAGGTCGGATGCAATAATAACAGGAAAAGTAGATGCATCACCTAAAAACGCATACCTCAAGTGTTCAGGAAAAGGTTTAAGCTCGAGAGTAGGACAAAGAAAGGCGATTTTTTTTCCTCAATAGATGACTTGAGGCGCTTTGGAGACTTTTTTAGCTCTTCCATTCCAAGAGATTCAAAAGGCATATCCATCCTTCGCTTCAAAGGAGAAACATTCAAATACTGCAACTGCTCATCACCTTCATCATCTTCACCATCTGAATTCCCCAACAAGGTTTGCTCTAAGGCATCAGACCTTAGCATTTGATCAAGTTCTGAAGTAACCACAGAATCGACCAACTCCACTTTTAAGAATTCCTCATTATCAGTAGGGAATTTCATGGCACTGAAAACATTAAAAGTCACATCTTGATCCAGTACCCGCATAATGAGCTCACCCTTCTGCACATTAATCAAGGTTTGGCCAGTAGCCAAGAATGGTCTTCTCAAGATTATGGGAATCTTCTTATCCTCCTCGAAATCAAGAATTACAAAGTCAGCAGGAAAAATGAGTTTATCCACCTTGACCAAGACATCCTCCATAATGCCTCGTGGATATGTAATAGAACGAGCGACCAACTGCAAGGACATATAAGTAGGCTTTGGATCAGGTAAATATAACTTCTTGAAGACAGAAAAAGGAATCCAAATTGATGCTAGTTCTCAAATTACATAAACACTTTTCGAACGACAAGTTTCCGATAGTGCAAGGAATAGTGAAGTTTCCAAGATCTTTAAGCTTTGGAGGCAACTTCTGTTGCAGCACAACACTGCATTCCTCCATGAGAGCAACGGTCTCTAAGTCATTAAGCTTCAATTTTTGAGAGAGAATAACTTTCATAAACTTAGCATAGCTAGGCATCTGTTCAAGAGCTTCAGCGAAAGGTATGTTGATATGCAGTTTCTTAAAAACTTCCAAGAACTTAGCAAATTACTTATCCAGCTTTTGCTTCTGCGGCCTCTTAGGAAAAGGAGGTGGAGGGTAGACCTGTTTTCCCCTGTATTACCCTCATGAGGAGTGTTGACAACAACTTTCTTCCTTTGTTCCACCTCTTCTTCCTTCTGCTCATCTTCTTCAGCCACAACTTCAGATTCTGGAACTTGAGATTTTTCAGGACTTGCAACCTTTCCAGACCTTAATGTGATTACCTTAACTGGCTCTTTAGCTTCCCTCTTGCTTGGAAATACAGTGTCACTAGAAAGTGTACCAGGTTTTCGATTCATCAAGATATTGGCAATCTGCCCAATTTGATTCTCCAAGGTCATGATGGAAACTGCTTGGCTCTTGCACATGAGCCTCAACTCCTCCAATTTAGTTTTTTCATTAGATTGAGGTAGTTGCTGAAGTTGGAGTTGTTACCTTAGTGTATATTGCGGTTGTTAAAAACCGGGAGGATTTAATTGCTTTGCTGCATACTACTGATAAGGCTGTTATACCGCATTCTAAGTGTTGCTCCAGCTGAAGTTAGGATTATTGCGGTCATTGGGATGATAGGTGGATGGAACTAGTTGCTGCGACCTCTGAAGGTTGTTCACGAACTGAGCTGATTCACTAGAAATAGTACACTGCTCTGTCCCATGCTCACCAACACAAAGCTCATAGACATTAGTGATCTGTTGAACTCCATAATTAGCCAGAGAATCCACCTTCATCGTCAAAGCCTGAAGCTGGCAGCTATTTCAGTAACTGTATCTACTTCCAGAATTCCTGCTACCTTGTCTTGAGGCATTCTCTGAGTTGGGTTCTGGTATTCATTAGCAGCCATTAGTTCAATCAATTCATAAGCTTCATCGTAGATTTTAGCCCATAAGGCTCCTCCTGATGCTGCATCAAGCATGGGTCTAGAAGTTGCACCCAACCCATTATAAAAGTAGTTAATAATCATCCAGTCAGGCATCCCATGGTGAGAACACTTCCTAAGCATCTCCTTGTAACGATCCCAAGCCTTATACAAAGATTCTCATGATTGCTGCGCAAATTGAGTAAGTGTGTTCCTGATTGCAGCTGTCTTCACCATCGGGAAGAATTTAGTTAGAAATGTTTGAGCAAGATCCTCCCATTTGATGATAGAACCTGGTGGTAGAGAACGCAACCAGCACTTAGCTTTATCCCTCAGAGAAAATGGGAAAAGCCTCAACTTAATAGCATCTTCAGAAACTTCATTGAACTTGAAAGTGTCACAGATCTCGATGAAATGTTTGATGTGCATGTTGGGATCTTTTATAGGAGAATACCAAACTGAACTGAATTATATATCATCTGAATCGTGCTCGATTTGATTTCAAAGGCGTTAGCCGTGATGGCTGGCCTGATAATGCTAGACTGAATATCATTTATCTTTCGCTGAGAATAATCCATCAAAGCCTTCGGATTCGCTACTGGTTCTCCCATTATGACAAGAGCTTCTTCTTCAACTTTCTCCTCAACAAAAACTTCTTCAACTACTTTCTCCACTTTATCCAGTGTTCTCTTGCGAGATCGAGAATGCGTTAGCATACACGCTCTCTAGAGTACCTGAAACACAACAAGTACCCAAGTAAGTAAAATATCCGAGTCAGTGAACTTTAACGACCCTGATGACAAGCACATAAACTAAAAATTAACACCGAGTCCCCGACAGCGGCGCCAAAAACTTGTTAGGATGGAAACACGCGCTAATATTCACGAAAGTATACGCGTTCACAAGTAATATAGAATTCTTTCACTACGCCATAAGTGAGCTACTGTAATGCAAGTGTTACAGACAGTGTTACATTAGCTAAGATTTTTTTGGTCTATTGTAACACCTCTCAATTACTGTTACAATAGCTATAAACTAGTGTTACATAGAAATATCGGTGTTGCACAACATGTAACATCAGCTCCTGGTGTTACAGTAGTTACTTTTTAATTTTTAAAAAATATTAAAATAAAAATATTATCATAAATTAGTTAAAAATTATATTCTAATTTATTAGCGAATAAAAAATGTAATATATAATATAATAAAATTTAAGAAAATAAATTGTACATATATACATAAGTTACTTTGTTTTTTTCCAAGTGTTTGTTTTTTTATTTAATAAATAACATTTCAATAATTAAATTAAAAAGTAAAGTAATAAAAAAAATAAAAAATGATACACGATTTGCTATAAATTATTGAGTGGCGTTTTTCCCTCTTAAATGAAAATTCCCCGAAATAAAACACCCTTTCAGACGGTCTCTATTAAAAGTCAAACACGCAGACTCTCTCTCTTTCTCTCTCTTCAAAAACTCTCTTCAAAAAAGATTGCAGGATAAATCGAAGCCAAAATTGGAGTGTCGATTCTGACATTACCGCCGCTACTAAGTGCTACTCTCTCTACAGTTTCTCTCCCGCTCCTTCTATGTCTAATATATTTGTACTCTCTCTTCCTCTCTCTCTCGTTATAGATCTATTTAGGATTTTAATTTAGCTGATTAAATTATATGTAAAATTTATTAATTAGAAAGCTGAGTCAGCAACTACTATGAAGAAGAGAGCTTTTGTTGTGGTAATGAACGCTGAGATTCGATGCCGAAGGGTCGATTGCTCGAACAAGTCCTTAAATTGTAGAGATTAGCCCTAAAAAAGTTTTATATATCTATGTTTCCATATGTATAATGTTATATATGTGCTAGGGCTTGTTGTTAAGTTTAAATTTGTTATATATATTTTTTAATTTCGATAATAATCATTTAATCAATCAAACTCTACTAGCCCTTGCTAAGTGATGTTGTTACTGTATTTTAGTAGGATTTTCACATTTTTTTTATAGATCGTTTGAGCCACTAATCAGGGCGAAGACAAGACAACTGTAGTGCGGCGAAGGCGACTTGAACAGATATGGCAGCGAATTGAAGGAATTTACCACCACTACTTATTTCAGATCTTTAAAGGTGATTTTCGCTTTCAGATCTTTCCTTCTGTATTAGATATTGCCTATATTGTATCCGATGCAGTGTTTGAAATAATACTTTATGTGTTGTTTGGTGATTCTATATCATATCTTTGAATTCCTCTCTATACAAAACTACTTGTAAAAGAAGGAAAGCACGGTTTCTGTTTTAAATTAAGTGCATAGTAATGCTTCTTTGTACACTAACTAAATCAATGTTTACAACTACTCTGTATAATTAATCTAAGTTTCATGAACTCTCAGGTACACTCTATTTTGGATTCTTTGATCAGCAGCGAAGTTAGCATTCAGTTATTGTGTGGAGGTAATCAAATCATTTTTTTTGGTAATTTTCTGCTCTGTTATGATGTGTTTTTAGTTCTATTTTAGTTATTTTGTGTACAAAGATATGTGATTCTTCATGAAATTTGAAAGTGGCTTGTGTGTTCAAGATTTACATGGCAAAGAAACTAAGAATTGCAAAATCAGTAAAAGTAGTGTTGTTTATATGATTTAGTTTGTATTAATGTTGTTAATTATGTGTAGAAATGAATTCTTTGTACTTGATTTTTTATGATGCCTTGTTTGATCTTTCTGCTGTGTTTGTAACTATATAAGTAAATTTAATCTGCTTAGGGTTCTTGATAATTACTTTAATTGTTGGATTTTCTTCTTTATATTGTGTTCACTGTTTAGTTTACACACAAGAAGCTAATAATAATTCTGTTGTTATCACCTTATGGTTAAATTAAAAACCACTTCAATTTAATTGAGTAAAATTATACTACCACAACTAAATACAAATTGATGTCCTACCATTACTAAGTGTATCTTTTCTAGTAATTGAATATTAATTTTAAAGGAGACCCATTATTGTGCAGGTGACTTATTCAATGTTATGTTTTAATGTCCTGTAATGGTATGAGGTACCTCAAGACAGTAATGGAGCTTATGAAGAAACATTTCCTTAACTTTATCATAATGGAGTTTACATTATGATGAAAATGTTTCGCGTGAAATAATCAATCATAGATCGCTGAGGCATCCCAATATCATTAGATTTAAAGAGGTAATCCATTTTTCATACTCTAAAAGTTATAATGTTCTTCTCCAAAAAAAAAGAAAAAAGAAAGACACTTGTTTTAATGCAAAGGAACATTTCCCAGGTTGATTTAACCCCAACCCATTTGGCTATTGCGATGGAATGTGCATTCGGAGGAGAGCTTTTGGAGCGGATATGCAATGCTGGAAGGTTCAGCGACGATGAGGTTCCAACTTAAAGCAATTTTTTGTTGTCAAAGATGTCCCCTGTTCTTTTATAGTAGTAAATTTACTCTCTAATTGTGCGGCAGACACGTTTCTTTTTCCAACAACTTATATATGGAGTTAGCTACTGTTGGATTTT
Organism: Apium graveolens; assembly: GCF_009905375.1. NCBI lineage: Eukaryota > Viridiplantae > Streptophyta > Magnoliopsida > Apiales > Apiaceae > Apium > Apium graveolens. The sequence goes on along the minus strand of NC_133656.1, from coordinate 177,882,741 downwards.
TATCGCAGCGGGGGCATGGTAAAATACTTTTACACACATAAAATCCAAATAAAAGCATATAAATCGTGGTAAAAATATATGGATCGATTACTAACCTTTAATATGCGATCCAAGAGCAACGATCGGAGATCCTTAGCAGCTGCTCCTCAAACGTGAAGCACTCCACCGGTATCCACCAAGAAAACGACGATAAGGAGGAGGAGGAGGTGGAGAGAATTTGGTTTTCTAAAACTTTTGGGTTTTTGGGTTCGCATAAAAATAGGGTCTATAATAGTATATTTATAGGCAAAATTTTCAGCTGAAATTTTCCCATAGATATGATTATTATTATTATCCCATTTATTATTCTCATTAATAATTAAAACACCTTTTAATTATTAATCCTTTTTCTAAACACTTTAGAAATAATTCTCTCTCTTGATTTAATTTCCAAAAATTAAATCCTTAATTAATAATATTAAGAACTTTTCTTAATTAATTTATAATCAATTAAATCTCATTTAATCAATTATTAAATTTTCCAATTAATTATTTATTTCACAAATAAATAATTATTAGCCATTATTAATTAATTCCTCCACCATTAAATCATTCTCTTTTTATGGTGTGACCCTGTAGGTTCAATATTAAGCCGGTAGTAGAAATAAATAATAATAAAACTATTTTATCATTATTTATATAAATTCTCTAATTTATTAAATATGATTAATTAATTAATCACATTTATTCTACATCGTGAGGGATACTTCTCAGCATATCGCGACTATCCGGATAATATGAATTCACTGCTTAGAATACCAAGAACCTATTCAGTGAATAGTTACCGTATAATAAACTCCTTCTACCCTACAATGTCCTGATTAAATACAAGACATAGATCTCGTGTCAAGCCTATCTAATTTAATCACTTGCTTACCATTTACTATGCGTAGTTCTATGCAAATTAGAAACTCCTTTCTAATTTCATTCACTCTGGCCAGAGATTCCTGAACTAGCATAAGTGGATCAGCCTTAAACATTCGCTTCCTTCACTGGAAGGGGTAGATCCTTTATTGATCATACACTATCTTCGAGTACAAATTCCTATACCCAGTAGAGCCCTAATAATTGTCCCTGGAGACTAAGAACTAAACCAAAGCATAGTTCAGTGTACACAAGATGACTATGATGACCTCAAGTCTAAGGATACTTGTACAACTATCACTATGTGAACAACTGCTGACACGTGAGTGAACTCCATCAGTTGTTCAGCTGTGCGAGTCATGTTCAGTGAACTTATTCTATAATAAGCACCTACATACTAGCTATACTGTCACCACACAAATGTCTATGAGAACAGACATCCTTCATAATGAAGCAAGCATAGTATGTACCGATCTTTGCGGATTATTAATTACCAGTTAGTAATCCTATGATCAGGAACTATTTAAGTTTAGAGTTATCATCTTTTAGGTCTCACTATTATGATCTCATCATAATCCATAAAAAGCTTTACTCTAAACTATGGTATATCTTATTTAAACACTTAAATAGATAGAGTCTGTAATAAAAATAAAACAAGTCTTTTATTAAAATCAATGAAATCAAAACAGATTACATAAAGAGTTATTCCTAAATCCTAATACATGATTGGACTTAGGACATATTCCTTTCAGCTACTGTCATTCAATGGTATGTAAGAAATTACGTTAATAAAACTTGAAGATAACACGTTCATTGAGGTTATTTGGCTCGATATAAAATATTTCCAATTTGAAGCAAGTGTATCACCGTGACTTGAAATTGGAAAATACATTACTGGATGGTAGCCCAGCACCTAGGTTGAAATTTTGTGATTTTGGATATTTTAAGGTATCAATTTTTCTCTTTCTTGTGTTCCAGTTTTTAGTTTCATTTATAATTCATTTAATAGATTTCTTGGTTAGAATGAACCTGAATGTTCCGATAGACAATGTTATTACTAAATAGACAGAAGAGAGAATAAGAGAATTGGAAAATAGTACTAAATGGTTTTAGGTACTCTCTTTCTTCAGATTGTTCTCATTCATATTCCCATTATATTTTAATGTCACATTATATTTTAATGCTGAACAAGTATGTGGAAAGTAACAAACCAAACCATCTGCTGATTTTTGTCATTCATTGCAGGTAAAGTTTAAAAACTATCAATTTTCATTCTTTCCTTTGCTAGTTTCTGTGCTGTTGGTGAGACTGCGTAGCTGTATGAACAGTTACATGATAACTCAACACAATAACAATACTAGAACATGACAGGTTAATAATACTACGTCTACACAAGAAATTAGGAAGAATGAAGATAAGGCAAATACAAGGAATCAGAAGATTGGAAGAAAGCCTGAAGTATATCTATAGGTCACAGAAAGAAGTGCATTAAAATGATCATGCCTCAGTGAAGAACAAAGGTTAAAGACTTTCAGGGTTTCAGAAAGGTTGAAGATTCAGTATACAAGTGCTATCGGAAGATTTCAGTGTATTGGCATTGATTAAAGATAGACAGTGTTCGAAGCATAGGAATCTGAAGAATTGAAGACAAGGTATAGACAGAGTTTAATGAAGACGTTATGTAAAGTACCAGAAAGCATTCCAGTGAAAGTACAGTTGTTTATTGATAGTCAGTGTCTGAAGCAATAAAGTTGAGGCAAGTTTAACAATGTAATTAAGGCTATAATACGAAGACCTGAATCGGGGTTAGTCGTCTGTGAACCAGACCAGTTGCACTAGGCCTCAACAGCTCATGAAAGGAATCTGGGTATTATTTATAGAAGGATTGTTAAGTTGAGGAACGTACTTGGATTGAACGTTTATCTGTTAAAGTACGAGAAGAGGTGCGCGGGTTATACAGCTAAACAGCTCAGGGGACTGGCGAAGCTTAAAATTTATTTGGTAAATTAAATAAATTTATTTAGCGGACTTTAATATAATTTATTTAATAAACTTAAATTGATTTATCTTATAAACTTTAAATAAGTTTATTTTATAAATCTAAATTAGTTTATTTATATAAGTTATATTTAAGTTTATTTTATAAATTAATTTAATTACAATTTAAACTTAAAAAGAAAAAGAAAACAAAAAGAAAATAAAAGGAAAAAGAAAATAGAAAAAGGAAAAACAAAAGAAAAACAAAAGAAAACAAAAAAAACAAAAAAGGGAAAATCAAATAAAAGAAACCAAAACGTGTACATAAGTTTGGTTAAGTAAATAAGTACTAGTAGTAGTACTTGGTCGCCACAGAGGAACTCCCCCCTCCTCCAGTCTCCCCTTGTCGCCAAAGGAGGTAATACTTGTTTTATTTTTTTGTTTAAGATCAACTAAGTACATGTACCTGTACTAGTGAATAAGGTGTCGCCACACAACTCTCCTGGATCTCCCTTGTCGTCACAGAGCTCCTGTCGCCACAGAAAAGTTGCACTTGTCGCCACAGAGCTCCTCTCATTCTCAGCCACACAATTTTATTGTGTATAAAGTCTACACTTTGCAGCAGATCTAAAAAGAACTGTTTATCTTCTTCTCCAACAAAAAGAGAGCTGATAAAATAAGAAGCGGAGATTTATAGAGGAGTTCAAGCTACTTGAATATCCGTTTAACTTCTCACCGGAGTAACGTTTGTAATGCCCGATTTAACTCTTGTATCTTCTTAGGGGCATTATAATCGTTACCCGATAATTAAATCCTAGTACAAACAAAAGCTAGATTATTGTATAGGATTTGATTTGTAAATCTTTGTAGAAGCTAGAAACTTTATTGTTCTTAGATTGTAGCCGGTTAATTTATTTACCAGAGTGTAGCAACACCCTCGAGGATTTATATACGAATATATATTTCCCCGAATATCTTGTATTCCTCATTTTTATCGTACCAAACACTATTCCTCTCTGGAACATGAAACCACTAACCGAGCACTAAATATTTTATCCGCTAAAGATTCGAAAGAATTTTTAATTTTGTGATTATCGTATTCAACCCCCCCTTCTACGATAATTCGGGACCTAACAATTGGTATCAGAGCTGACTGATTGATACACAAATCAGGATTTTTAAAAATAATTTATTTTATCAATTTTTCATTTACATAAATTTAATTGTAAATTTGATTTAGAAAATTTATCTTATAAATTTAATTTAAATAAGTTTATTATAAACTTAATTTAAATAAATTTATTTTATTAATTTAACTAAATTTTATTTACTACTTAAATTTTAGTAAATAAAAATTCTTAATTTATTTTATTTTTCGATTAATTTGCTCCCAGATTTGAATATGGCTGCCAATTGTTTTTAAATGGGTGCCATTTTCTTTAGTTTACCTTTACCTGCCATATTTGGAGTTCACACGCATATTAATGAAAGAGGAACAGGTTTGTTGTTGGTGACGCACACGCGCGGGGCACAAAAGCCGGCTTTGGAATTTGGTTGGCTGACAGATAAATCTAAGGCAGCTTGTTGTTTTGTTGTCGCCACACACATAACCTTCGCCACAGCCGGAGTCGCCACAGGCCAAAATAGTCACCATACAGTATTGTCGCCATAGAAGAACGAGAAAAGAAATTGTGTGGTTCACCCTATAGTCGCCACAGATGACTTAGTTTTTTTTATTCGAACATACACAGAGGTGCACACTGAGTCGCCATAGAACACTTAATAATTTTTGTTACCCCATAATTTTTTATTTCTGATTTATTTATTTTTCTATAAAATTCTTAAATTTAATTTTTTCTTAAATAATAATTTACTTTTTATTTAATTTTTAAGAAAATTCAAAATTCTTGAAAATTAAATTTAATGTAAATATTTATTTTTGATTAAATTATTTTCTAAGAAAATTAAAATATTGGAAATTTAAATTTTTCTTAAATATTAAATTAAGGGTACTCAAGGATTGGTAGACTCAGGATTCCTCCGGGCTTTTAAAGTTGATTTTAATCTTTCGAAGAAAACGAAGACCATGTGCTATTCAGACGGAAAATTCCTGAATACCGAAAGTGAAGATAATGGTTTTCTTATTCCAATGAAAATGATTTCAAGACCTACAGATGAAAATTCTGGAACTTCCTCAAAGGCTTACTCCATAGGATACCAATGGGTTTTCAGACGCAGGGAATGAATGAAATTTCTACGGGTACAATTTTTCTCAGAGATTTTAAGACAACTCTATGATTCCAGATTATACAGTCACACAGTGGTTTGTACTAATGTTATATTTATCCGGAAATCAATGAGATCATAAAGGCAGGAGTTGTGAAGGTCAGAAAGAATAGTGGTTGTGGAGGACCGAGAGAATAGTGGGGACAGAAAAATATCTCAGTTACATGCATTAAGGTTGGAACCTCGAGACAGAATGTAAGAGTTACTGATAGTTGATTCAGAAGAAGCTCAGGTAGAAGTACTTGAGGGACTGGATGTCAGGGCAGTGTTTCACTTGTCAGGGAAGTTTGGTCGTATCAGAATTATAAGGAGTACATAAGCTATATCCAAGGATCAAGCCTATCTATTCTGAAGCAGAGACTCTTACAGATTCAGTTCAAGAGGTGGTTACAGACTGAGGTTGGGACATAAACAAGATTTGATAGCTACAGGTATGACAAGACATATGTGTCAAGTAACTATCAGGGGTTTTGCTAAAACAGAACAAGAAGCTTGACAAACAAGGATGAGTAGGGATTCAGTTGAAGAGTTGAGACAAAGGTGGAATATTTTCTTAGGGAAGTAGCCAGTCAAAACTTATAGTGCATGGGAAAGAGTTGGGATGGATCAGATGATGAGAATCATGAATATCTTGCTTTCATAGCAATCTCTGAAGATGGTCCAACTCATATATCTCAGGTTTCAAAATTCTTGAACCACTGCAATATTTTGTTCTTAATATTCAATGCATGATAAGATCATAGTGTTTAAATGTTTAACACTGACACAAGCATGATAGCATCACACATAGATAATGCTGAACTAGTTCACTAGATTATTCTCTGGTAACTAGGATTGATGTTTAACATGTGCATGTTACTTTAGATGATCTTTAATATGTGTTTGAATACCTGTTGAACATGATTAATTGCTTTAGTGAGATAGATGTTTTCCAGCATATAAGACCTTTGTTTTTGCTTATTCTCTGTATCTTATTATAATATGATTTGCTCATTTATTCTGAATTGTTTGTTAAGATGTATTAATTTATAATTGGATTGAGATAGCTAGATGAGTTTTATCAACATGATTGTACTAGATAGAATTAGTGATTTATTTGTTAATTCTGTTTGTTCCATATCATGCCAATATTGCTTAATTCTTATGCGTAATGTTTCTGAATGAATGCCAATGCTTGGTTATATTTGTGTCATGAATGCATCTCTTAGTATTTGCATTAATTGTAGAAAAAGCATGTTTAGGATTTCAATAGGGCAAAGACTGCTAGTCCTCCTTATATAAGGTCGGAATCATTTTTCTTCTATCCTAGAGAAAATTTTGTCAAGGGTATCAAAATAGAGAAAATGATCAGTCAAAGATAAGAATTAGCATGATAAGGCTGCAACTGTTGTTATCTTTGTTTATAGTAAAATCTCCAATTCAACTGGACCCAAACTGATAAGTTGGGTACCAAGAACTGTTAATCCATTTGTGAGTGCAGGATATAACAGGTTAATTGATTCATATGTATTCTTGGTAATTCATACTCAAGGCACATGATCAAAGAAAGAGCCTCACAATCAAATGTGATCAACAAAAGCTATTCCGTCAGTAATCTTTGGAGATGATAGCAAAGGTTTTCATTACGGGACAAGCTATACAGATAAAGGGATGTCATTATAAATTCAACACTTGGTATCACTAATAACAACTAATCATTGGAGTCACTGATAATAGTTGAAGAAACTTCTTGCTGGAGAATCAAGGCACAAATCCTCTTATCAGATAGTTCTGCATCAAAGGACAAAAATGTCAATTCAATGAAGGATTAGTGTCTCATTTGAAGCAGGAAGATTGAGAAGCTTGCTCTGAATAAGAGTAAGTTAGAAGCTCTCACCTCTGAACATTAACACAAGGAACTCTTTTGTGAAAAGGGGTTAGTGAGAGGACTGCCTCATCTGAAATTCAGAAGACGATAAATGTGAGGCATGTCAGAAAGGGAAGTCAAAGACAACATCGCATCAAAGAAAAGACATATCTTAGTGATGGTGGTTCACTACTCTTATTAAACAAAGTTGTTGTTCATGCGTTCTCAAGACAAGACATCACAGATGGTGATTGATCATATCAGAAGATCAAGTTGGAAGCGACTGTAAAAGAAATGATCTTGTGATCAGATAATGGAACTGAATTCAAGAAGCAGTTCTGATTAATATCTGTAACATCAAGAATATTTTGAGACATATTCAGCAGTGGAAGCTCCGTGTCATAATAGAGTGGTACAAAGGAAGAACCGGAACTTGATTAAAGCTACAAGGGAAATATCAAGCTAATCAAGACTTTCTAAATACCAAATAGCTGGAGTAGTTAAAATAGTTTGTAATAAGTAAGATCAAGCCTTGATCAGGATGTATACATGAAGACCACTAATGAGTTAATGGCCAACAGGAGCAAACACTGGATAACCTGAAAGTGTTTGGAGAGAATGTTCTACGGAAGTAAACAATGAAATATTTTCAGTTGTTTGAAGATCTTGGCATCAGCAGCTAAGACTTGTTAGGATATTTTCCATGGCTACTCAGTGGAGTCTATAACCTACAGGGAATTTGTGGTGATCAACAGAAGATGATTAAAAGTCTAAGTGCACAGTTCAACAACTCCATGCTCCAAGCTGTTAAAAGTAAAATTGATGGTATTGATGATTCATATCCAAGCAGTGGAATGGCAATGTATAATACAACTCATTATTTCAATAAAGCCAGTCAGCAAGGGTAAGGATTTTCAGGAAATCCCAGCAACAGCTTAGGGGGAGCAAAAGAAGGATCAACTAGTCAGACACAACAGCACATTGAAAATCAGAGGACACTAAAGAACATATCTGCTGAGACAAAGGGTTTGATGTCAATATTATTCCCACAGTCTAGTTCTCAAGTGATCCAAATAGTGGAGTAATGATTAGCAGGGCTACTGAGTGCGAATGATTATTTCTCTAGTTTTTTATCTAAAGAAGAAACTAAGAAAGGTACAGAAGCTCTGATAGATTTGGATTGATTAGGTGATTGTAAAATAAGATGAACTCAATCAGTCAGCAAGCAGATTAAAGGGAAGCTGGTATCCAAACCAAAGGACAGTATTATAATTAGTACAAGGAGAACCAGAAATCAAACTGGATGACAATGGCATTGTTACGAGGGACAAGGCCAAACTGGATGCTAGGTTATTATCAGGAAGCAGTATCTAACAGATAGCACCAGTGACGAGACTTGAGGATATTACGACATATCAGGCACCTGATGCACATTACACTTGGAATTGGACTCTAGTAGATGGGTACAAGTGCACTTCTGGTTGGTGAGTCAAAAGAGGAAGTCAATGCACAACAGTTCATGGACTTTGCAGTTACAGATCTATTGGACTATGTATATCTCTTCTTCACAAGCTCACTTCAGGTTGGTATGAACTAGTATACTACTCAAGCAATCGTCAAAGACATGGTATGGCACTCTAACTGAAGTTACAGTTTAATATGAACTAGTAAAGTCGTCATATTAATAACTCTCTTATCACTAGGCACAAACATAATGTTATATATGTGCTCTGATATAATGATAATGTTATATGTTGGTCTACTAACAAAAACTTGTGCAAGATTATTTGCTAAGTAATTGCAGAGTAGGTATGGAGGAGCATGTTGGAAATGTTACAATTCTTTTTGGGATTACTTTAAGCAAGCCATTAGGATAATTCTTTTAAGAGCTCAAGCAATCCAAAAGAAAAATTCTTTTAGGAGCACAAGTAAACCAAAAGGATGATGGAAATATAAGTAAGTTAAGGATCTTCTGAAGATGAAAAATTTGGAAGATTCTGAACATGCCAAGACTACTTACCAACAGAAACCACTAAACCTTGATCAGTGTAACTCAGGTATAATGACAAGCTATAGAGGTATGATGAGCTCACTCTTTTACTCAAATGCTAATAGACAACATGTAATGTTCTCAAGATGCCAATGTGCAAGGTTCCAAGTGGATCCTAGAGAATCCAATCTTATAGCTATTAACAAGAGTATTAGATATCTTAAGGGACTACCAACTCTTGGAGTAAAGTACCCTAAAGATATTATGCTTAACATGTTTGGCTATATAGATACAGATTATGCAGGTTGTAAGAAAGACAGGAGAAACATCTCTGAAGCTGTCAACCTAAGAGTGACAGGAGAATCATCTCAGGAAGCTGTCAACTTCATGGAAGAAAATTGATTTCTTGTTCTGATAAGAAACAACCTCAAATCCAACAACTCTGTGAACACTCTATGACAAGGAACCTTTACAGCAGGTATCATTACTTTAGAGAGCATGTATTTAGTCAAAGAATTACTGACAGAAACATTTATTAAATCACTTGTTAAAGTTAATTTTCAAGACTGGTTGGTCAGTGTGGGATATCATTCATTGCATATTAGTTGAAAATCCCATCTGTAAGGAATTCTTCATATAAGTTCGCAAGTATTAAATCTTCAATATTTAAAGGACTTGTGAATTTTTCAGTAATCCGGTACCTCGTACTTAGTGATACTATCATGATTATCATGATTACAATGTCATATACATTTGTGATAGTTAAGTATTATAGCATTAAGTTTGAATACTATTTTAATTGATTTAAATTATGACTGTAGACAATTCCATTCCATATCAATCTCATAATTTAAATTATGTTAAAATAGTATGCAACATAATTATTTGTATCATGTACGAATAATTGTGATACTTTTAGTATTAGTGATATTATTTAGAATTTTTGTTCTAAGTAATCAATGCTTATTTCTAAAAATCACTAATATTAAAAGTTGAAGTATTTTCTAAGTGATGTGTATATAACTCTCAATATTTTATATGCTTAGAAAGTATTTCTAAAGTTACTAATTATCTAGAGGGTGATTGCCATGTATATAAGTCATATATCCTTTTGGTGATTATTCAAGGATTATTATAAATATTTAGGTGCTAGTATCTAACTCATAGATATTTATTATTTATTTATTTAATATTTATTTTGTGTAGTTTGGATTATGGAAATTGAAGCAATTCAATAATTTTATTTGCTCCATAATTCAAACTAACTTAAAATAAATAAGCAGCATGATTGATTATAACTAAATCTGTCAACAATTGATACCTAGTATATTGATTGTAACTTATTTGTTATAAGTTAATTATGTGATTTTAGTTTTAGTGAATTTAGCAATGCTTATATCTCAAGAATTCACTGAATTCAGAATCATGATTGTAGCATGATTAGTTGTGTGCTAATTCTTGACTCATATCAGTCAATGATACTTAGTTAAGAGTTTAACTATGAACTAATTGTGAAGTATTAGTATTTGTGACATTACTTAGAACTCCTCTAATTAATCAATGTTTATCCTCAGTCACTTATACTAATACAAAAAGTGTAAAAATATCTCTTGAAGTACAACTATGGTCAATGAAGATGTTGCTTTATTAGAAGTAACCATATGTTGTTCACCTAGAATAATTTTTATACTTACTTGCAAATTCCTAAACACTTTGATAATAGATGCAATACTCAATGGATCAAAGTATATGGAACTTAGAATATTTTTCTAAGATTGCAAACAGGTCAATGTTGGTTAATGTTGCTTTATTTATCGAACCAATATTGTTTGAGATATTACAGTTGTTAGGAGTTAACAATTGTACGATATATGAAATTGAATGCTAATATCTTTTTGATAGATAATTGGTATTTAATTCATTGATATCTTATTTTAATATTTAAAATAGGATGCAACATAATTATTGGTATCGAAAGTACTTGACAAGTATCAGACAATGATATATTGTTAATATTTTGTTACAGATAATTATGACATTTTAAGTTCTAGTGGATTTATATGAGTTGCTACATCTAACAGATTCACTACAATTTGAAATCAGCAGCATAGTCAGTCTTATTAAGGTTATTTATCAATAAACAATTTTGTTGATTATAATCTTATAAAGATAGATTATGGAGCTTTTGATATGAATGAGAATTGCTTAGACTTTACCCTAAGTGGTCAATGCTTTTACAAAAACTCATTCATGTTGAAAGACAAAATCTTTCTTTCTCTTATTAATACTGCTAGGTCATTAGTCTGTGTCTTATCAAATCATTTATCTTTTTAGGCATAAAAACAGACTTGTGCACTCAAACAGTTTTAAGAGAAAAATCAAACTTCTTTCTACATTGGTGATTGCTTATTTCATTAAAATCTTTTGAAATCACTATTGTACATCATTTCTCTCAAAAGATTAAATGCATAATTTTCATTCATTATAGATCTTAAGTGCATTTCATCTATATATTGCCATATGCTCAGTGATGCAGGTTTAGCCTCCAATAGCATTCTTTCATTTAATAGTCATGAGGTTGAAAACCTACAACTTCTATCCCAGACTGTAAAGACAAACACAGAAACAGAACCAACCAACACTCTCTTACCCCTAAAATGATGTATGAATGAGCGTGAGGGAAAAAGTGCCTTAGTGCACCATATAAGGAAGGTTCTGACGTCAACCCAGCAGCTATTTCTCCTACAAAGATGAGTAGTATTTTAAACGAGACAACTGCTAGCCCCCATACATCTTCTCAAAAAAATGTGATGGCTGAAAAGGCACAAAAACAGTTACTAGATTCATCCTCTCAACAAGGTGCGTCTATTGAAATTCACCTGTCGGCCAGGGTATCCGATGTAGTTTCACCACCTCAAACATAAACAATTCTTGATGCACAAGGATAGGTTACACACACAAAGGATGCGTTGACAGAAACAAGAGTTTCAACCATTTTAAGGTCAGATTCGATTGTTCAAGGTTCTTTCATGGACCAATTGCATTTACAGGTGTTAGGAGAGGATACTGATCCAATAGCCATATGTCATTGGTCAGTGTCTACCTCCCCAGGACTAATAAACCTGGATGCATCTGCGGATAGTGGATCTGACATAGGTGCAGATCGGCAACTTGTTGACAATGATTCAGATTTACCTGATGAGTCACAAGGAAATATCTTCACAAACATTAGATAGGAACTTTGATCTTTATGCTAAATTCTTTGGATCACTGTTTACCTTCCCAGAGTTCAAATTTGGAACCCTCAAAGGGAAACTAGCAACTTGTAGATTATGACTCAGATTCATCTGACGAGTCTAACAAGGATGGGGATTTGCCAACTCCCATTACACCACCTGTGACCTCCTTAAGGATGGCTTAGGTGATTTTCCTTGCAGATACAGCTGGATTTTGAAGCTATGAGAGGAGTGATACACTTGTGAGAATGAGTGTAAACACGAGTGGAGAGAAGAGTGAAACACATGTGAGGTACACAAAATAGAATCACACACTCACAGTGAGGAAGAAAGACAAAAACCATATCCCATTCCCTATCCCTAAACATGGTTCTTGATACTTCGGGTCTCGAATCCGTTTATGATTGGAACCTAACTCTTAGGGACCTAACATTTACAGATTGGATTAGAATACTTCGGGACCTTTGGGAGCTAACAATTGGTAACAATTGGTGATCTCACAATTGGGAGGTATAAGGAGTTGGGAAGATTGGTGAACATGATGATCAACAGTGAAGTCATTCTTGCAGCATTTAAAGGGACATGGTTGATCAGACTCTGACTTGTTATTTCTTTTCCAATCAAGTAACATATGAGAACTCTTTCAGACGACAACATACATTCCTTCTCTAAGGGGAAATAAAAACTTATATAATAGTTTGGAGGATTCCTCAACTAAGGGGGGGAAATAGCAGGGAGGAGGAAAAAGGTAAAGCACGTGTACATCACACAACATCAGAAGAAGTGGTTTGGTTCATCACTATTCTTCATAAGGGAAGATTCTATTTTCTAAAATGGGAGTACCATTAGTTCTTATTTGCGGATCCTATTGTACGGGAGAGGTGGTAGACGAAGATGATCTCCTTTAAGAAGTTGATTCTCATAGGGGAAGAAACAAGAGAGATATGCGCTTCTCAACAGGAAATGTAGTTGTACAAAAGAAGCTGCTGATGATTACTTCAAGACTGAGAAGTATTATTTGGCAGAGATTTGAAGAACCAAGGAAATGAAGATGAAACTACTTGAAGATCAGTTCAGTGCTAGAGGAACAAGCATCTTTCATTTCAGTTACTCAACAAATCTGGAAATGCAGTATTTGATCCAGAAAACTAGTAGCATTATTTACAAGTCCTGGTACATTACTTTTTCTAGTTGTTAGTTGAGTTATCCTCTCTATTTAATTTGTTTGTTAAGTTTAACAATCAAATAGGGGGAGATTGTTGGTGAGACTGCGTAGCTGTATGAACAGTTACGTGATAACTCAACACAATAACAACACTAGAACAGGACAGGTTAATAATACTACATCTACACAAGAAATCAGGAAGAATGAAGATAAGGCAAATACAAGGAATTAGAAGATTAGAAGAAAGCCTGAAGTCTGTCTACAGGTCACTGAAAGAAATTCATTAAAATGATCATGCCTCAGTGAAGAACAAAGGTTAAAGACTTTCAAGGTTTCAGAAAGGTTGAGGATTCAGTATACAAGTGCTACCGGAAGATTTCAGTGTATTGGCATTGATTAAATATAGACAGTGTTCGAAGCATAGGAATCTGAAAAATTGAAGACAAGGTATAGACAGAGTTTAATGAAGACGTTGTCTAAAGTACAAGAAAGGATTCCAGTGAAAGTATAGTTGTTTATTGACAGTCAGTGTCTGAAGCAATAAAGTTGATGCAAGCTTAACAATGTAATTAAGGCTATAATGCGAAGACCTGAATCGGGGTTAGTCGTGTGTGAACCAGACCAGTTGCACTAGGCGTCAACAGCTCGTGAAAGGAATCTGGATATTATTTATAGAAGGATTGTTAAGTTGAGGAACGTACTTGGATTGAACGTTTATCTGTTAAAGTACGAGAAGAGGTGTGCGGGGTATACAGCTAAACAACTCAGGGGACTGGCGAAGCTTAAAGTTTAATTGGTAAATTAAATAAATTTATTTAGTGGACTTTAATATAATTTATTTAATAAACTTAACTTGATTTATCTTATAAACTTTAAATAAATTTATTTTATAAATTTAAATTAGTTTATTTATATAAGTTATATTTAAGTTTATTTTATAAATTAATTTAATTACAATTTAAACTTAAAAAGAAAAAGAAAACAAAAAGAAAACAAAAAAAAGAAAAGGAAAAAGAAAATAGAAAAAGGAAAAAGAAAACAAAAGAAAACAAAAACAAAAGAAAACAAAAAAGGGAATATCAAATAAAAGAAACCAAAATGTGTACATAAGTTTGGTTAAGTAAATAAGTACTAGTAGTAGTACTTGGTCGCCACAGAGGAACTCCCCCCTCCTGCACTCTCCCTTGTCGCCACAGGAGGTAATACTTGACTTGTCTTTTGTTTAAGATCAACTAAGTACATGTACCTGTACTAGTGAATAAGGTGTCGCCACACAACTCTCCTGGATCTCCCTTGTCGTCACAGAGCTCCCGTCGCCACAGAAAAGTTGCACTTGTCGCCACAGAGCTCCTCTCATTCTCAGCCACACAATTTTATTGTGTATAAAGTCTACACTTTGCAGCAGATCTAAAAAGAACTGTTTATCTTCTTCTCCAACAAAAAGAGAGCTGATAAAACAAGAAGCGGAGATTTACAGAGGAGTTCAAGCTACTTGAATATCCGTTTAACTTCTCACCGGAGTAACGTTATAATGCCCGATTTAACTCTTGTATATTCTTAGGGGCATTATAATCATTACCCGATAATTAAATCCTAGTACAAACAAAAGCTAGATTATTGTATAAGATTTGATTTGTAAATCTTTGTAGAAGCTAGGAACTTTATTGTTCTTAGATTGTAGCCGGTTAATTTATTTACCGGAGTGTAGCAACACCCTCGAGGATTTATATACGAATATATATTTCCCCGAATATCTTGCATTCCTCGTTTTTATCGTACCAAACACTATTCCTCTCAAGAACACAAAACCACTAACCGAGCACTAAATATTTTATCAGCTAAAGATTCGAAAGAATTTTTAGTTTAGTGATTATCGTATTCAACCCCCCCCCCCTTCTACGATAATTCGGGACCTAACATGTGCTTTTTTTTCTCATTCGTATTCCCATGTGCAGATTCAGGAACAAGGTCAAGAATGGCACATTATCACGTGTTTTTAGCATAGTCATTTTCTTAGGTTTACGCCACAGTCAACAAGCTTTGATAATGAATTTTACTGATCTGCTGATTCAACTATTTTGAATTGCAGTTGTAACTTTACTGATCGATCAAATTGTTGTAATTTTAGTTGATTTTTATAGTATTTTGGATAAATGTATTGGAGATTTTATTTTGGTATTGGGATTGTTGTATACACAGAGAATGTATATTAAAATTTTTAATATTAACTGTTGCATTTTCCTACTCTAGTATAAAGTATATTCAGATATAGAGTGACTTTATAAAATCTACCAAATTTGTGTTACAATAGATACAATAGAGTGTTACAGTAGGGCATGTGGGCTCCACAAAAAAAATGGGCCCCATATGTGGGGGCCATGTTGCCCTACTAGTGGGTCCCACTTATGCAATCTTGATCAGGCTATTGTATCACTCATTTTGTGTTACATTTGGGCCTGTTGTAACACCATTTAAGCATTACAATAGCCCACTTATGGCGTAGTGTTTCTAGTTCGTTCCCAGAGAGACTGGTTTAGGTTAATTTCAATTAATGTACTTATACAATGATGATATAACTATCGTTCAATGCTAAGATCATTAACAAGTTAAGATTATTTATAACTAAGATATTAACTAACATGGAAATAACTAAGAGAATTGAGGCTGAATTACTTATATGAGGCAAACATGGAATTCTAACTTCATTACTACTTCATTAAAAGTCATTGTTCTTCACCTTAGCATGCAATGGTGATAAAAACTAATCAGATAACACGAAACTAGTGAATGCCAACTTTCGTTATAAGAATACCCTACTACCTGACATCCACAAAAGAGATAGAAGCTGAATAGACACCAATTATATTGAGACCCTATATGTCTATAGAATTTGACAACATAAATGTTTAACGCGCAAGTTATCAATCGTGATTACATAGGGCAAGTAAGATGGTTAAAATTGCCTACGAATCATGCATATCAAATACATGAACCTATGCTAGCATGGCAAGTTCTAAACCCCTATATTCACTTTCGCTTCAATAGAGATTAACAAGCTATCTTATAAGTTCGCGACGCTCATAAGATGAATAAACACAACTAATATTAGGATATCATACAATCACCACACACTAAGTTATAAAAATAAATTCACTATTAAAATCCATAAGTAAATCCGTTAGAACAATCCAAAAATGACTATTACCGAGATCTGTGACCATGATAACGATTAGTTCATAACCGAACTCATCATCACCGTGGGTTCTGATGAAAGCATGGTATAATAAACCAAGTCTTTATAAAACTGAATAATAATCAAAGTACGTATTCAAGAGTAATAGGTTCAACAAACAAGAAAACTAGCATCCAAGAATACAACTTAAACAAAGAATCACAAGAATAAACTGAATCCTTTTCGCCTTGGTTGTATTTGTGCTCCTAGGTCTTCTCGCCATCTTCTCCTTAGCTCTTGTTATTAAAAACATCTTTTTAGAGTCATTATATAGAAGCCCATGTAGAATAGAAGTCTAGAAAATCCATCTTCTAATCAATTCAGGATTCTAGGAATTCGACCCGGCGCAACCGCTCACTATCCCAGCACGGGCGCGCTGTAACTCTGCCAACCGGCACGGCCGCGCTGTAACTCTGCCAACTGGCACGACCGCACACTATCACAGCGCGGACGTGCTGACCTTCTGGAAAAACTTCTGACTTCTGATTTATTTGTTGGTTTTTGATGGCGATCAACAAGCAAACATCCGAGGCACCTTCCCAACACCAATTTAGCACCAAAATAATGTTAAATCTCATCCTTCCTTTATCTATGCATGAAATGCAAAATACCACAAAAAAGTATCAAAAACACAAACAACTCGAGTACAAAATACCAATTCAAGCCTTTATGAAGCATTCTAAGTGGACATAAATGCCACTTAACATGTACGGACTGTGAGATTGAGATTCTTGTAATAAGTTTGGTGCTGATTTGACACCATTTAAGTTAGGAGAGTTTGATGTTATTTTAGGAATGAACTGGCTATCTAAGCACGATGCTCAGATAGACTGTCGCAATAAGAAGGTAATCTTGAAGATGCCGGACGAGAAAATGGTAACGTTTAGAGGTCAGTGACAAGCGAAGAAGTTCTTAATGATGATTCAAGCTAAAAAGTTACCATGACAAGGATGTGAGCATTTCATTGCTTATGTGATAGATAGAAATCAGGAGCCAGCAAAACTGGAAGACATTCCAGTGGTAAATAAATTTTCAGATGTGTTTCCAGATGAGTTATCAGGACTTCCTCCAGATAGAGAAATTGAGTTTACAATTGACTTAGCACCTAGAACGGAACCAGTATCTAAGGCCCCGTACAGAATGACGCTAGTTGAAATGAAGGAACCAGCAAAGAAATTGCAAGAATTGTTAGAAATAGGAGTGATTAGACACAGTGTATCCCATGGGGTGCACCGGTACTATTTTTAAGAAGAAAGAAGGAAGCATGAGGTTATGCATCGGCTATTGAGAACTCAATAAGCTTACTATTAAGAACAAATATCCATTACCTCGAATCGATGATTTGTTTGATCAACTGAAAGGATCCAAGTATTTCTCTAAGATTGATCTGAGATCTGGATATCACCCACTAAAGATTAAACCCGAGGACGTACCAAAGACAGCTTTCAGAACAAAGTACGGTCATTATGAATTCTTAGTAATGTCTTTTGGATTGACCGATGCCCCAGCAGCATTTATGGACTTGATGAACAGAATTTTTAAGGAATATTTGGACAAGTTTGTACTTGTATTTATCGATGATATTTTGATTTACTCAAAGTCAATGGAAGACCATGCGGAGTATTTAAGGATATCTTTAGAAATTTTGAGAAAAGAGAAATTGTATGCCAAATTTTCAAAGTGTGACTTTTGGTTACAAGAAGTACAATTCTTAGGGCACATAGTAAGTAATGAATGGATTAAAGTGGACCCCACAAAGATTGAAGCTATTATAAATTGGGAAAGGCCAAAAACACCAAAAGAAGTGAGAGGTTTCTTAGGATTGGCAAGATATTATTGAAGATTTGTTCAAGATTTCTCGAAGATTGCGACACCTTTGACAGAAAAATGAGAAGTTTATATGGAACGAGAAGTGTGAAGAAAGTTTCCAGGAATTGAAGAAGAGATTGAGCACGACACCTGTTTTGTCACTTCTAGATGATCAAGGAAATTTCGTAATCTATAGTGATGCTTCTCATAAGGGATTAGGTCGTGTTTTAATGCAACATGATAAATTTATTGCATATGCATCTAGACAACTGAAACCTAATGAGAAGAAGTATCCTACTCATGAATTGGAACTAGCAGCAATAGTATTTTCCTTGAAGATTTGGAGACATTATATATATGGAAAAAATGTGAGATATATACGGGTCATAAGAGTTTGAAGTACATATTCACGTAAAAAGAACTTAATATAAGATAGAGAAGATGGTTAGAGCTGATCAAGGACTACGATTAACTATCACCCATGAAAAGCAAATGTGGTGGCAGACACATTAAGCAGAAAGGAGAGGTTTCTTGGGAAAGGCCAAAAACACCAACAGAAGTGAGAGATTTCTTAGGATTGGCAAGATATTATTGAAGATTTGTTCAAGATTTCTCGAAGATTGCAACACCTTTGACGGAAAAATGAGAAGTTTATATGGAACGAGAAGTGTGAAGAAAGTTTCCAGGAATTGAAGAAGAGATTGAGCACGACACCTGTTTTGTCACTTCCAGATGATCAAGGAAATTTCGTAATCTATAGTGATGCTTCTCATAAGGGATTAGGTCGTGTTTTAATGCAACATGATAAATTTATTGCATATGTATCTAGACAACTGAAACCTAATGAGAAGAAGTATCCTACTCATGAATTGGAACTAGCAGCAATAGTATTCTCCTTGAAGATTTGGAGACATTATATATATGGAAAAAATGTGAGATATATACGGGTCATAAGAGTTTGAAGTACATATTCACGTAAAAAGAACTTAATATAAGATAGAGAAGATGGTTAGAGCTGATCAAGGACTACGATTAACTATCACCCATGAAAAGCAAATGTGGTGGCAGGCGCATTAAGAAGAAAGGAGAAATTGACTGTGTTAACAGTACCAAAGGAACTATATAAGGAATTTCAGAAGTTGGAATTGGAAGTCAGAATTTATAAGCCTAATGAAGCAAAGATATATAGTATGAATTTTCAGCCAGAATTGTTAGAAAAGATAAAGAAATTCCAAGAGGAAGTAATGGACCAAGATATCAATCGATTGGTAGGGGAAGAGTTATGCACTCAAAGGATGATCAAGGTATTCTCAGATTTTCTTCCAGAATTTGGATTCCACCAGTGGCAGAGTTTAAGAATAAAATTCTACAGGAAGCTCACAATTCAAAGTATTCCATCCATCCGGGAAGTACCAAGATGTACATATATTTGAATGAGAATTATTGGTGGCCAAACATGAAAAGAGAAATTGCGGAATAAGTTAGCAAATGTTATACGTGTTAAAGAGTTAGGGCGGAGCACCAGAGACCAAGTGAATTATTAAAACCGTTAGAAATTCCAGAATGGAAGTGGGAGCACATTGTTATGGATTTTATAGTCGAATTACCGAGGACGAAAGTGAACCACGATGCTATTTGGGTTATAGTGGACAAACTAACCAAATCAGCTCATTTTCTGCCTATCAAAGTAAGATTTTTATTGGACAAACTGGTTCACATGTATTTGAAGGAAATAGTTGTTCGTCATGGAATCCCTGTGTCTATTGTATCAAATCGAGATCCACGATTCAATTCAAGATTTTGGAGAAGTTTTGAAGAATATTTGGGAACTAAGTTGAATATGAGTCCAACTTATCATCCACAGACTGACGGCCAAAGTGAAAGAACGATCCAAACAATTGAAGACATGTTACATGTTTGTGCCATTGATTTCAAATAAAATTGGGATGAGTACTTCCCCTTAATGGAGTTTGCTTACAATAACAGTTGTCATGCCAGTATTGGAATGCCTCCCTATGAAGCTCTTTATAGACGCAAATGTCGATCACTGGTATATTGGGATGAAGTTGGAGAACGTAAGACACTTGGACCCGAGTTGGTGCAATAGATAAAAGAAGTTGTCGAGGTTATTCATAAAAGGTTAATTGCAACACATGATCGTCAAAGGAAATATGTAGATCAATACATAAAGGATATGAAATTCAAAGAAGGAGATCTAGTATTACTGAAAGTGTCACCGTTGTCACGCCCCAAATATTTACAAAAGATAATATACAAGTAATTATATTAGTTAACAAAAGGAAGTAAATACATCTGAATCCAAAATCTTACAGTTTAGGGTTTGGAACAGCCCAACTCTATTAACTATTACAACCTGATTCCAATATCGAGTCCTAACACACAAAATCACTAACTACCTAAGCTCGAACATACGAATCGGCATCACAAGTCTTACGCATTGTCTGCTTGAATCTAACCATATCTGCTAGCTGTAATATCAGGGTAAGCAAGTAGTGAGCGAAATGCTCAACAAGCGCTATAATATACATAAACAAGAATAAAAGAATAACAATGGAAATGAAAGATTCAATAATATAGTATCAAGAGATAAACGTTTAGGGTGATGGTATATTTTCTTGTAATAAAACCATTCAAAACCATTTCCTTATTAAGACCATTTTATGACGCTACGGATTACAGCCAGTGATCAGCCGCGAAGTAATCCCGAACTTCGCTGGGTTCTAGAACATTAATGGGATCCCTAGGCAACTTTTAAGCCTACAAATTAAGAGCAGAAAGGACTTGCGTCTCAGTCTAGATCCACTATCCAAAGAAAATATTTGTCCCCCTTTGGGACTGGAAATCCAAATTTTAACTTTTTATTTTAAAAACTGATGCCAAGTGACGGTTAATTTCTTAAACAGTGAGCATCTTTATCAAGGGTTCTAGATCAACTTTGAAGCACGGAGAATAGGTCCACTAAATTTCAAGGCCATGATCAACTAGACTATACTTTATCAAGGGAGTTGCAAGGTTTCTATTCACAAGGAATTTGACAAAGAGATTTAGCAGGGTTATCAGATAGTATGAAGGAACTAAGTCAAACTAGGTTCAAGGTAATGGTTCCAGATAAGACATAGGTATTGAAGTATAAAGAAGGTGAGCATCAGTTCAAAGTATAACAGGGTATCATGTTTTAGGAGTAAGAATAGGGTTATCAAGCAATCATGGACGACTTTTAAGGGATAGCTAACTTTTAGGTATCAAGATAAGGTTACTGATTATAACTTGCACATGGTTCCACATCACAATTACTTGGTATATTAGCATGGTACGACTTTTGAATTACTTGCATAGAAATCTCCAAGCAAAGTTAAACTACTTGCAATAGATACTTGAGGGTTCATGGCATTTGCATATAATACGAAAGATAGATTTGAAACCACTTGAATCATATATATCAAGGTGAATTAGAATACTTGCATCATATATAAAATCTGGGATAACATTATTTTGCAGTATAAACAAAAAGGTAGGTTGAAACACTTGCCTTGAGAAAGGCTTGACTTGACTGGCAGGTTGGAGCAACTGGAGCTTCACTCGAATTTAATGGCACGTTTACCCTCGTCTCGAGAGCCTATACAAAATAATAATATCTTCATTATAATATATACTCACAAACTCAACCTAATTATAAACCAAAATTACGCACATTGGCACTTAGGCTTATATACACATACACGCTTATAATTACCTTATAAGCATAATAGTTCACATAGCCACACATGTTCACATAACACATTTAAGTACATAATAATATATCCATACACACTATATTGCATCACTAGGCTTGGATGATCTCACTCCACTTACTCAAGTCACTTAGTTATGCTAAACTAGCTAAAACTCTTAATATCGACCTCATAACTTGAAGTGCCTTTTCTAAACCATCAAGTTCTTATGGACCCTGACTTAGGCCTTACACTCTACTGACCTCATATTATCTTACAACTATGGTGGTCAACCTAGGCCTCACTCATAAGTGATCTAAAACTAAAGGTTAACTGATTTTGCTCATTATAGTGATTTCAGGGTGACACCAATGGG
This sequence comes from Apium graveolens, assembly GCF_009905375.1. Taxonomy (NCBI): domain Eukaryota; kingdom Viridiplantae; phylum Streptophyta; class Magnoliopsida; order Apiales; family Apiaceae; genus Apium; species Apium graveolens. The sequence continues at coordinate 177,860,190 of NC_133656.1, read as the reverse complement.
TTTATGAGTACAATTGACACCCTTACACTTCAAGTTTACCTCAAAAACTTCTACACTAGACTCTTCTAACCATAAGTCAACTCTCGACCTTTGTTTGGCTCAAGGGCCTAGCTTGGGCCTACCTGGGCCTAAGCTTAAAGGCCAATGTTCCCCTGTTTTCTGGACAGAAAAGTGTCCAATTTTGAACAAACTTATGACACATGATTCTTACTCACTTCCTATGAACTATGGCTAAAAAAACTCCTCTGAAACTCCCTATAAATAGGGCTAACCAAGGCCTAGTGAGGGCCTACCCATGACATGGTCCAAACTCCTCATTTCTAAGTTGTAACAAAACTGTCCCCTGCTGGACAGATTCTAAATTTTGGTGTGTGCACCTCACTAAATGATTGGGTTTATATAATTTGTGACTTCTAGACTCAATTATACCCCAAGTCTTAACTCCCCGTGGCTTGGGTCTAACAATGCCTAAGAAATGCCCATTCAAAATCAATACAAAACTCACATGGAAATCTGGAAAAAATTTCAGGATTCTATCCTAGGCTTTCCACCTTAACTCCCACTTTAAAACCACGAATTAAATCTCAACCAAGGAAACTTTAGAACTATAAGACTCTAAACTAAGGCCTCAACCAATAATGGAGATTATCCATGCCCTATAGTACCAACATGCAAAATAAAACTTAACATGCAACTCACGATGATCACTAAATCAAGTTCGACTAAACAAGAGGGTTATTAGCTCATAAATTCGACTTAAAATACTTAACTACTTCAAAAGATCATGCACACTCCTTTTAACAACTAAGATCAAGCATAATATCAAGGAAACAATTCATTTTAAGCACATATAAGGTCAAATATAACATAAAATAAGCAATGATGTACATGTTCGAAAAGAAGAGCATATATAACATGATTATACTTGAAAATAATGCCCTATCTATAACATGCAAAGTATAATATGACTTTACAACTAAATATCAGTAGCATGCAAAGGTTTTAAAAGAGTTTTATTCATGGAAATACTTAGTTTATGCACATAAAAAGTATATCTCATAGAGAACTCTTTAATCCACATGCATTAAGAGTTTCTCTTTGGAGATCACATAAAATCAAGACATGCAAGCATTAAACTTCATCTCCTAAGCATTGAACTTCTTGTAAAGTGTATATTATATGAATGGGTAATGGAATTACACTAGAATGGCAAGGATTTGATGAAGAAAAACTGAAGGGAATGGGGGAAGGGGCTTCGGCCGAATGAAGAAAAAGAGAGGGGAAGGAGAGAAAATTTGAGATTGAAAATGATGAGCTTGAGTGGAGTGTGGTTTTGGGTTAACTTCTCTCTTTATGGTTCATCATGCACTAATTCAATAATGGAATTTGGAATGTACTAAAGTGCCCTTCTCCAATAACCAAACAAAAGTGCATGCAGGGGTAGTTTAGTCTTTTGGTGGATAGAAGAAGGTTAGTGGGGGTATGAATTGTCTCTTATGCCCTTTTAAATTGAATTGGAGGGTATTTGCATGCATGGGCAACTAAGTAATTTACAATTTAAAAATTAACTAATTTATATAAAACAATTTTTATAAATATAAATGCACCTCTATAAATCACAAAATAAATATCATAAAATAGCTTATGATTTTAGAAATTTTAATGGTATAAAATTTGAAAGTTTATTGTTAAAAGATTTTTAAAATTGATTTTTCATATAAAATGAAGTACTTTTAATTATTATTTACAAATACTAAATGATAAGATTTTGTTTTCAAAATTTTTTATATAAACTAATACATTAAACACTTAGTTTATAGGCACTGAGTCATATAGATCATCCACATTTATAATTCCACACAATTTAAATTTTAATTATAAACACACAATTATATATATATAGGGTTTAGAAATACCGGTCGTAACATCCTCTCCCCCTTTAAGGATTCTGTCCTCGGAATCTAGGAGAATAAGTGAGGATACCGGCTACGCATATCCGACTCTAGTTCCCACGTTGACTCTTCAACATTGGGATTTCTCCAAAGTACTCTTACCAACTTGACCAACTTATTTCTAAGACTCTTCTCTTGCCAGTCGAGTATTTTGACAGGTTGCTCCATAAATGACAGGTCTGCCTGAATCTCTATAGGTTCATATTTTATCCCATAGTTGGCATCAGGATTATCCTTCTTAAGTAATGACACATAAAACACATTATGCACATGCTGATACTGAGGAGGAAAAGCTAATTCATAGGCCACCTTACCTACTTGACTCAATACTTCAAAAGGACCAATATATCTAGGTACTAACTTCCCTTTCTTGCCAAATCGAGACAATCCTTCCTCGATGATACTTTCAGCAATACAACTTCACCTACTTGGAATCCGATATCCTTACGTGTCGGGTCTGCATACTTTCTTTGCCTATCTTGAGTAGCAAGTAATCTCTTCTGAATCAAATTGACTGTCTCATGCATTTGTTGCACCAATTCCAGGCCTAAAATCTTTCTTTCTCCCACTTCATCCCAGCTGGTTGGTGATCTACATTTTCGTCCGTATAAAGCTTCGTATGGTGGCATGCCAATACTGGTGTGATAGTTGTTATAGGAGAATTCTACCAATGGCAGGTGGTCATCCCAACTTCCCGCAAAATCAATCGCACAGCTATGCAACATGTCTTCAATTATTTGAATTGTCCTCTCTCTTTGACCATCAGTCTGTGGATGATATGCCGTACTCATATTCATCTTGGTGCCAAGACTTTCTTGAAATTGCTTCCAGAATCTTGAGTTAAATCGTGGATCTCTGTCCGAACTATTGATACAGGTACGCCATGTCGTAATACGATTTTACGCATATACAGGTGGACCAATTTGTCCAATGAAGACTTCTCATTAATCGGAAGAAAATGTGCCGACTTCATAAGGCGATCAACTATAACCCATATAGCGTCATGTCCGGATTTCGTTCGTGGTAATCCTACTATAAAGTCCATGGCAATGTTTTCCTACTTCCATTATGGATTCTTTAAAGGCTGAATTAATCCACTTGGTCTTTGATGTTCTGCCTTCACTTTCTGACAAGTATAGCACCTCGCAACCCATTCTGCTGCTTCTCGCTTCATATTTGGCCACCAAGAGTTCTGCTTCAAGTCCTGGTACATCTTGGTGCATCCCAGATGGATTGAAAATCTAGAATTATGAGCTTCTTGCAATATCTCATTCTTAAATTCAGTCACATGAATAATCCAAATTCTTGAGGAAAACCTTAATATACCCTGTTCATCCCTTTGAGTACAAATCTCTTCTCCGGTCAGTTGATTATTCTCCTGTTTCATCACTTCTTCCTGACATTTCTTTATCTTTTCCAACAATGATGGCTGAAAAGTCATAGTACGACAAATCTCCTTAGCTTTTCCGCAAACACACAGTTCTAATTCAAATCTCCTGATTTCTCCAGATAATTCCTTTAATACCGCTGTCATATTCAACCTCTCTTTCCAACTCAAAGCATCAGCTACCACATTTGCCTTTCACGAATGATAATTTATCGAGCAATCATAGTCCTTAATTAATTTCAACCATCTCCTTTGCCTCATATTGAGCTCCTTCTGAGTGAAAATATACTTCAAACTCTTGTGATCCGTGTAGATCTCACACCTTTCTCCGTAAAGGTAATGTCTCCAGATCTTAAGTGCAAATACTATAGCTGCTAATTCCAAGTCATGTGTAGGATACTTCAATTCATATGGTTTTAACTGTCTTGACGCATATGCAATCACCTTGTTGTGTTGCATTAGCACGCAACCCAGGCCCTTATGTGAAGCATCACTGAAAATCACAAAGTCTCCTTGATCGTCTGGTAATACTAGTACCGGAGTTCTAACCAACCTCTGTTTTAATTCTTGAAAACTATCTTCACATTCTGCATTTTATTCAAATTTCTGATTCTTCCTAGTCAACTTAGTCAATGGCGTGGCAATTTTCGAGAAATCTTTAACAAACCTTCTATAATATCCCGCCAACCCTAGAAAACTTCGCAATTCCGTAGGTGTCTTTGGTCTCTCCCAACTCATAATTGCCTCAATCTTTGCCGGATCCACTTTGACTCCTTCATTTCCAATAACATGTCCCAAGAATTGAACTTCCTTTAACCAGAACTCACACTTAGAAAACTTGGCATACAACTTCTCTTGTCAGAGTATCTCCAATTATAAGTATAGATGCTGCATATGTTCTTCTTCTAACTTTGAATATATAAGAATATCGTCAATAAATACCACTACAAACTTGTCCAAATACTTTTTAAATACCCGGTTCATCATATCCATAAATGCTGCAGGAGCATTAGTCAACCCAAAAGGTATTACTAAGAATTCATAATGTCCGTATCTTCTCCTGAATGCTGTTTTCGGGATGTCGTCTTCTTTGATCTTCAATTGATGGTATCCTAATCTTAAATCAATCTTGGAAAAGCACTTAGCTCCTTTCAGTTGATCCAATAAATCATCTATCCTTGGTAGCGGGTAACGGTTCTTAATCGTCATCTTATTCAATTCTCGATAGTATATATATAACCTCATGCTTCCATCCTTCTTCTTAACGAATAGAACAGGTGCTCCCCATGGTGACGTACTTGGCCGTATCACTCCTTTGTCCAACAATTCTTGTAGTTGGCTTGCCAACTCTTTCATTTCTGCTGGTGCGATTCTATAAGGTGCCTTCGAAACTGGTTCTGTGCCTGAAGCAAGGTTGATCTCAAACTCAATATGTCGATCGAACGGTAAACCTGGTAGTTCATCTGGAAACACATCTGGAAATTTATTGACTACGGGGATATCTTCCATGCGGAGGCTCTCTCTTTCCGAATCCACTACATAGGCTAGGAACGATTCACAACCTCTCCTAAGCAATTTCTTATCCTGGATGATTGTAAGAAATAGTCGTTCTTGCCTCTAACCCTTAAATACCACTTTTTCTCCAATCTCTGTCTTTAAATATACTTTCTTAGATTTACAATCTATTTGGGCATTATTCTTCCCTAATCAATCCATGCCTAAGATTATGTCAAACTCCCCTAACTTGAAAAGTATCAAGTCTGCTGAAAATTTAGGCCCCGAAATATCAATCTCACACTTAGGACAGAATTGACTCACATGAATCTTCTCTTGGTTCACAATTACCACATCTATTACCTCGTTCAGGGTCATTTTATCACATTTAAGTTTATCAACGAAAGTTTCTGATATAAAGATCTAGTAGCTCCAGAATCAATCAATACTTTAGCTTCAACATTATTCATTAAAAGTTTACCTGCTATCACCTCAGAATTCTGAACAGCGTCCTTCATCTTTAAATCAAATGTCCTTGCTGTCGATTGCGAAGTTGCGGTAGATGGTGGAGGTAATGCCAATACCTCAGTTGGCATGCTTGCACTAGTACTTGCCACGTTCATCAAAGCCTTGACTGGCCCGGTTGACTTGCATTCCCTAGCTATATGTCCAGTCTTTCCACACATATAGCATGTAACTCCTGGCTTCGGTATCTTACACTCGTTAGCCAAGTGTCCCTTCTGATTGTATCTATAGCATGTCATGTTCATCTTATTACACACTCCTGGATGTCTTTTTCCACAATGCTTGCACTCTGGTCTCTGAAATCTATTTTCTCCAACTTGTCCTTGGCTTGACTGGTTGTCCCCCTTAGAATCTTGTCTCTTGTTCAAATTTCCCTTCTTCTGAAAATTTCCGCCTTTGTGGAATCCAATCCTTTTCACACTCCTGTCTTGTGAGCTTTTGGCTTCAGACTTCTCTCCATAAAATGGAACCTTTCTCTTCTTGTTATATTTTTCTTTCCTTGACTGTATCCCATTACTCTCAGTCAGAGCAGCCTTCTGTACTACTCCGGCATAAGTATCAAGCTCAAACATAGCCACTCTATCTCTGATCCAAGGCTCTAATCCTTATTGGAACCTCTTTGCTTTTTCCTCCTCAGTGTCTACATACTTCGTCACAAACCTTGACAGCTCTGTAAACTTCTTCTCGTACTCCAATAACGACATACTTCCTTGCTTCAATTCAAGAAATTTAAGCTCCATCTGATTCTGCATATACTCAGGGTAATACTTTTCCTGGAATAACCTCTTAAACCTTTCCCAAGAAACCGACTGATTTGTCTCCATAGCTTTCGCTGAATCCCACCAATAGATGACTTCCCCTTTCAGAAAATAAGTAGCATATGGCATCTTCTGATCTTCTCCTAACTGAACCAATTTAAAAGCTCTTTCCATTTCCTTAATCCATGTATTAGTTATTATCGGATCAGTGGTATCATGAAATGCAGGTGGATTCACATTCTGAAAAGCTTTGAAAGTAACAATTTGTCGAGGTGGTACCGGTGGATCAGGTGGTTGGTGTGGTTCACGATTATTTTGGTTTTCGAATTGTTGTTGAAGAGTTAGTTGTTTTTTAGCTATGGCATTTGTTTGCTATTGTAAGGTTTCCAGAAGTTGAAGAATATTAGGATCTGTGGTAGAAGTTGTTGTCGGGTTCTTCTTTTTAGGTGGCATGATCCTGAAATAAAAGTTATATCAAAACAGGTATGAACAATACAGAAAATTTCATGGTTAAGGTGTCACAAGTAATTATATTCATTCAATCGGGTTTCAAATTAAACAATAAGGATGGTGCATATAAAGGCATGATAACAATTGAAAGAAAATAGAACGATAGTGCATAATTATCGAAATTAGGGTCAAGGTACATCAAGATCGGAATAGAGTCTAAACTTAGGGATAACATGCTTAATTAAAGGAAAACAACAGGGAATTTTACAAAGTCCAGCAATACAATGACATGAGAAGTAGATAATGGAAAGAACTAAAGCTCCACTCCATCAGAACGAGGTCCGGTAGTCTTCTCTTCACGAAACATCTTCACAATGCAATGGAGCTTATCCGCAATCATCTGGATAGTATACTGGCTGGTACGGTCTCGGTGCGATGGCATCTCATCAAGCTTAGTGTTAACGTACTGAACCAAGGTCTCAAGTCTCGCAGTCATCTGCTCCTTAGGCTTCCCTTCATAGTTTCGGCGGTCCGGATGCACGTTCTTCAATCGCTCTAACATTCGATCGTACTTGCCCTGAAGCCTGTCGAACTCACGCCTCAACTCAGCATACACGGAGAAAGCAATTGTGTTAGACGGTTCAGAAGATGATGAGGAATGTGCCCTTTGCTGCCAAACAATGCATAGATATATATATAAGAGAAAGCGAACGACTCGAATATCCTATACCTACACTCTCGTATAATATTCTATAAACCTATATACATATATAACCTATTTGGGCTGTCCAGGGACTCTAAACGGTAGCTCTGATACCAAAACCTGTCACGCCCCAAACATTTACAAAAGACAATATACGAGTAATTATATTAGTTAACAAAAGGAAGTAAATACATCAGAATCCAAGATCTTACAGTTTAGGGTTTGGAACAACCCAACTCTATTAACTATTACAACCTGATTCCAATATCGAGTCCTCACAAAATCACTAACTACCTGAGCTCGAACATACGAATCGGCATCACAAGTCTTACGCGCTATCTGCTTGAATCTAACCATATCTGCTAGCTGTAATTTCATGGTAAGCAAGTAGTGAGCCAAATGCTCAACAAGCATTATAATATACATAAACAAGAATAAAAGAATAACAATGGAAATGAAAGATTCAACAATATAGTATCAAGAGATAAACGTTTAGGGTGATGGCATCTTTTCTTGTAATAAAACCATTCAAAACCATTTTGTAACACCCCCAAATCCGGGGTCGGGGATTCGGGTTGTCACGAGTTCCATTTCCCTTAATAACACCCAATCTTAATAAACAATCAACTACTCCGTATCGTGACCCCACAATATACACACACACGCCACAAGTTATAGTCTCAGAGTTGAATACCAAAAATAACATAAGTCATTTTATTCCACATTATAAGCCATTACACCTCAAGAGGGTTTCTGAATAAATTTACATTTCTTTGGCATTATTACAATTCATATAGATACATTAGTCCGGTATAACAAAAGTTGAAAGCCTAGCCTACTGGTAGTTCCTACCTCAGCTACAACGGCATCAATGCCTACAGGAAACTGCGGAACGTTTCCTAACTGCTCACGAATTGGGAGCTTGATCATGTTCATCATGTCTATCTGTTGTTGTGTGATGAAAGAAGAAAGCAAGGGTGAGAAACAAGCCCACCGAAATAATATGTATAATAATTAACAATGTATGGGCATTCTCATAGTACTCATGAAAGTCTTGGTCAAGAAGAAATGAACCAAGTTTGATATCTTAACACGACCAAGTCGCAAAATATTCAATATATATGTACATATACTTTTCAAAATCTTGGAAGTCCTCTTCCATGCATAATAAACACAGAGTTCCAGTTTATAACTGTATAAAAATATCGTTGCAAGGTGATCTCATATATCTAACCTTGTCTTAATGTTTTTGTGAAAATGTTTGTCATGCATAAGATAATCATTAACCATATATAAGTTGAAAAGATGAAGTTACAAGATACTCCAATATACTTATATCTTTTCCGAATACTACTTGAACTACCACCGTTCAAGGTATAATCAGTTTCAAAAGTTCATCACATAGATGAGACTACAAGAAAAGACTTGGATAGATTCAATCTTTGAAATATCATTATAAATAATGAAGTTACGAGATACTTCATTAAGTACCGATATATATACACCTATATATATATACATTTCATACACTCCTTGAAAACCTCTGTTATGAAAATTATAAACAGAGTTGCAATATCCAATGAATTTGGAAAGGAGAAAACCTTGGCATAAACCTGATATCTAGTTGATCAGGCAAATATCTGAATATTATTATTTAAATAATATTCCCATAAGGATAATCTCTATATAAACAATTTGAAGTAGAAATTTTAAAACTCATACTTGAAATGAATATTAAATAACCAATGATATACTTATACGAAAGTACTATCTTTATTTGAATAATCGAAAATAAGTTTGATTATCGAAACATTATTCTTTAATAAAATAAAGAATAATATTTGGTAAATAAGCGGAGTCATAAGTCCTCAAATGAATATTCAAAAATAATATTCATTAAATAAAATAACGGAGTCATAAATCCTCGAATGAATATTCAAAATAATATTCATTAAATAAATAAAATAAAGTTATCGAATAAACCTTATTCGATTAATAGTTTTGAAAACTATATCAATATATATATATATATTATACTCGGGAACATCGACTCCCGGTTTAGAAAAATATTCACCTTTGGGTCCCCTATACTAAGGGTATACGCAACTACTGCTTATCTCTAGCATAGGTATTATGCAACTATAAGCATTGAAATCAACAGATAGATAACCAGATTACGAAATAGACATGCATATATATACCATATCAGCATGCTTCAATATATCGCAAAATTTGCTAATTAACCAACATGCATCTATCACAAGATAATGCATATACATATATACATCACAACAGCAGTATAACGAGTAGAAAACTTGCCTGAGTGCTCCGGGGTAGACTTAAGCTTAGAGTGGGTCCGGTAACCTATGAACAACAACATAAGCCGGAATTAAACCACGATCGCTTAAGAAACTAGACTTTAACCAATTGAACTCTAACGTTTGCTTATGGTCATTTCTAAGCTTACAAATCACAAAAGTCGTTCGAGTACCCTCGGCTCCACCATTTTTAATAAATTAACCGTTATGAATTTTAATGCGATGCTTTTGCGAATACCCTACCAACTGCCTAGTCCACTTTACATAATTGTTTCATATTCCAATTAGTCATTTAAGGGCCTTAACCAAGGTTTCAAAGTAAGGCGAGGGGTAATGGTTCGTTCGCGAAACGTCGTTACTTAAGAAGGTCATTTCTCCTAAACCGTACATCGGATTCAAGCGAACCACATATATTACGAAGCTCGTAACATGAACTATCTAACATGGAAAAGGTTAGAATCTTTCAGTGAGTTCATGGGTCCTAAAGTTAAGAACAGAACAGTTAAGGAAAATCGGGCATTATGACGTTTATGTGTATGCGATTTCCAATTTTTAAACCACTCCAAACAACCACCATTCAACTCACAACCAATAATACAACCAACCCTCATCCAAACCTTACTACATCAGTCCCCAAACCTTAAGATTTTCCAATTTATACAACCCCACACATGAACTACTAGCTATACTTAAGTTTCATTAACTATAAACAAGATTTCAACATCCAAATCACTACAAATCCAATCCAAACTCTAAACACACAAGCATCATGCTTCTCATTTACTATAACCATCAAAACCATCATAATACTCAAAGTAAAGTTAGGGTTTGGAGGTGTTATACCTTCCTTGGAGTGATTAGAGTAGCTAGGAAGTCTTAGGGAGCCTCCTACAAGCTTGATCTTTCCAAAGAAATCAAGAACACAAAGTTATGTTTTGAAGTTTCTAAAAGTCAGATTGAAAGAACTGTCAAAACGAGGGTCTTCCCATGCTTATTTGGACGAGACTTGTGAACAAGAGTTGTAGGCCATCTCAATACCTTTCCAAAGATATATAGAACATACTATTTAAATGAGTATTGAAGGAGATATGGTAGTTTGAAGTTGCTGCTCTGGTTTTGGCCGAGAGCTTCTTGAAGGAAATGAAAGTCAACTTGTATTTTGTGTTTTTGATTTGTTTTGGCTTGGTTGCTTTGTTTTTTTTTGTTAATTATCCTTTTACCATGGTAAAAAATGAATGGCTTAAAATCAACCAACCAATCCCTCCATTTGTCATGCTTATGTCACCATGCCTAGGTCATCCATTTGCCACATGTCTCTTCCTTGTGGTTTGATGATGTCACAATCCTTGGCTTCTTGTACAAGCTTGTCTCTTGGTCGCTTATTTGTTTTACGGTTCGCTTAACTTTCGTTCTCGTTCGTCGTTTGAGGGATCATATTCGGGATCTTATTACTTGGGTTCCCCTAAACCTTTATCAATATTTTGTATTCCTTTTATGATCCTCTCTTATAATCCTTGAATTTAAATCCTTTTAATCATGTTACCTTATACTCAATTCTTTCGGTATCTGGTGGATTTTCGGGAAAAATCAAAGTGTTCGAATTTGGATTCTGACGATCTTTACATACACTTATTTACTTTATGGAGTACTAATACGATCTTAGAATTTCCATAACAGTACTCCTATATAGCGTGTTCTGATAATTTTCCTTAATCAGCATCATCAGCAAAAGTTACTATTCATCCGTGTTTCAAAAATTTCCAAAAATTGGGGTTATTACAGTCTCCCCTCCTTAAAAGTATTCCATCCCGGAATCAGATAGAAAATGAATAGGGATGCTCTCTTAGCATTGCACTTTCGAAGTCTCAAGTTAATTTTCCCACATTGTGGTTCTACCACCAAATTCTGCCTAGTTTGATAACCCTTCTCTTAAGCACTTATTCCTTTTCGATCTATAACACTTTCTGGTTGCTCCATATAGGTTACGTCTGGTTGCATGCCTATGCGTTCATATGCCCCTATTTGTCTGGCATCTGAATTATACTTCCTTAACATTGATACGTGGAACACGTTATGAACTTGCTACATGTTCGGGGGTAGGGATAGCTCATATGCTAACTTCCCAATACGTCTTAATACCTCAAAGGGTCCAACAATACGTAGGCTTAGCTTTCTTTTCTTTTGGAACCTCATCCATCATTTCCCAGGGAATACCTGTAACAACACTAGGTCCCCTACTACCTATTCTTTGTCCTTTCGTGTCGAATCCACATACATCTTATGTCCATCTCGGGTTACTACCAGCCGTCCTCTGATTAGATCTATTATATCCTTGGTCCTTTGGACTACTGTGGGTCCGAACATCTTGCGCTCTACAACTTCATCCTAACATAAGGGAGATCGACATTGTCTTCCCTCAAGGATCTCATAAGGCGATACCTCGATACTGACATACGATCGATTATCGTAAGAAAACTCAATCCGCGTTAAGTGATCATTCCAAATTTCTTTCAAGTCTATTGTACAGACTATCATTATCTAATCCAGATCTATAGCTTTTGCTTCTCAATACCCATTCTTTTCCAGTTCGTAATCGTTAGTACCTTCCGTACCAAATTTTATACTGATTACACTTTTGCTCGTTAGCGTTCTATAACCTTTTAATAATCGTGTCAACCTTAGTATCACGAACGCGTTAGAATCTGAATACCACCATACTGTGTACCACTTCATCTCTAGCTGCCTCCATCTTCGAAAGCTTGGTCCTTCATATAGAAGTAAAAGAATTTATTGAGAGATCACTATGATCATGAACACTTGTTACATTGCATAGTTAGTACAGAAGGTGGCCAGCCTTTAGTACTTGACAAGCAATTAAACAATAGATGGTATCCTACTAGGCTTCTATCACACAGATAGATAGTCATTCGGCAATACCTCCCCTTCTGGAAGGGTTGTTCTTCTCAGCTTATATGAAATGAAAAGGAGAGAAAAGAACGAATTGAAGAGAATTGTATATATATAATATACTACCACAAAATATCTGGCTTGGAATCTACCTCTGAACTATAGAGGTTTTTCATAGGAGAACAAAACATATATGTATATATATCAACATCAAGTACTATAGCATCGTATTTCACGTGTCTGAATATTTACTATTTCGTCCATCATTCTATGGACCCATGCTCTTGCTCGAGCTTATAAACAATCACCATTAAAACTCCCTCGACAGCGAAAATCGAATCTGGGATTTCATTATAGACCTCCTTGTTACTAGAATTTTATGCTTGCACCGCAACCTTCCTCGTATAGTAATACGACTCTCTATTGATAAGAAGAAATAAATATTCAATAGGTAGATAATCGACTTAATTAGTCTATCAATGATAAATTATACATCACCACGACCCGATTAGTGGTACTTAATCTCAACATCCATTACCATACAACTCTCGCGGTTGTAATCGGCTCATTATTCAAAGAATCGTTGATGCATTACTATAGTCCACCACGGACCTACAGTAGTCATTCGTTTTCCTTGGAATCTTAATAGCTAACCATATGGAGTCCATACCTGTCGTATCGAATTCTTCCTAAGGAGGTAACATGATCACCGCTCATGATTCATGAAGAACACTCCTAAACTTGACGCACATATGACATGAAGCAGATAAAATTTCAGAAGAGTTTCAATGAAAGCAACGATAGCAGGTTAATACCATTATTAACCATATGTCTTTATTAGTAGACATGAAGCTCAAAGGTTCATTTAGTCCTCTCGTAACATGGTCCTGACTTATCTCAAGATAGGACCTTCTAAAATAGATAGCCCGCTCACAGTGCTAACATGAATTAAAACTTTACCAAACTACTATTACGGTTGAGTATCGTACAATCATCAGAAGAAATGTCAATCTTTCAAACCATAATACAACCTTCACGGCTTTAACCATCGTCACTGTATTCCTCTAGCATGTGTGCTTATAATTATCCTCTTACACTTAAAGTGTCGGCCACCTCTTTGACCTTTCCTGATAGTAAAATTTCCTTACAATCAATGTCATTTTTTTTAACCACCTCCAAATAAGTTTTCTACCTCATTTCAATCACTGCTTATGTGAAAATGCTTTTCTTAAGTCCTGGTGAGAAGAAAAAAAATCACCATTTTTTTCCATAAGTCATTGCCTTAGTCTTTATATGTGAACATTGTCATGACTGACTCTCGATCATACTTAGGACGTCTCTTATCTTGGGTCCTTCTTGTTTTCACCAATCTCGACCCTCATTGGGTCGATCTATACTTTTTTATGGTTCAACACGTGCCCCACCTGACATTATTATAAATACGTCATATTTCCTTTATCAAAATTTCTATTCTTGAGAACTTTGAATATCACCTTTTCTCCTTGTAAGACCTCTAAGGTTATCCTTAAATCCTTCATCAGGTACACCCTAGGCACAGGGCATATCAAGATACCATTTACTAATACCAGAATCATTGTCTATATACTTCTGAAAAATTTCTCCACTGATCCTTAAAGGTTGTTGTTACCTTAATTCTTTCCAATTCATACTGTCAAAACTCATGTTTTCCCTATTAAGGGTGAAATTGCAACCTTTATGCATTCCCCTAAGATTCATTTCAAGTTATCGGGGTTTTATCCTTAATTCCACCTTTACAAGATACTTACACTCTTTTATGGATAAATCAAGTCATATATACTTGATAGATTACCTTATTCAATCATTCTCACTTCGATAGTCTATACTTAATTTCACAATAGCATCCTTATTCAAACTGAGGTCAATCCATATGGCCTCCAAAAGATAACAACGGTTTTTTTCGCTTTGCTTGCCTAATTTGGTAATGACAACAGGGATGTTCTGTAAGATATTGGTCGTGTTCAACGTGAACTTCTTCTTAATAATTCCTTATTTACTTTTGTTGTTTATCTCAACAGTCATCTCAATGTTGGGATATCTTTCATACCTGGCGTCTCCCTTTCTGGGTATCAAGCAACCGGTCTTACACTTCACATTCTTGAAGGTCACTTCCTTCATCCAATTTTCCTAATTTCTTACTTCCTTTTCTCCTCAGTCTATCCGCGTCTCATTATTTATCCTTCGAACTATCTCAAGGTTTCCTCGAATCCTCCCAACTTACAGGGGATAAAATATATGTATCTCTTATGCCTTCAACCATCAATTTTAACTCATGGTGAATCACCCTCATCCTGACGATTACATACTTTTCTATTTCTATTGCTACGAGTCTTTAGGGTTTCCTCATACCCAATTCCCTTATCATTCCTCAAACTCTATTGCCTTTATATTCCTTTCCACTTCAGTTTCTTTTTATTTTCCTTTCTCTTATCATTATTTCATGAACCAACACAACATAAGCATTGATTTTAAACATCCCGTCATTCTGGATTCGTGTCCTCGGAATGAATCTTGACAACTTTTACAACTTAGATTCATAATTCATCATACTCGTCTGCCTTTGTTCTGGCTCTAAAGCTTTTACACTATCTCCATAACCTTGGGAAGTACTTTCCTGACAATTGACTGAACTTAAATCAGTTTATTATAATCTCTTGCTCTGTGCCTTCCATGGCCTTTCACCAGCGGGTGGCCTCTCTCTTAGGAGGGTAAGTGACAAAAATAGTCTTTTGTGATTCGTCAATCATTTAGAATCTCAAATGATTCCTATATTTCCTTTAGCCAGGCTCTTGCCTCGACTGGGTCAGCTTGTTCCTTGGAACTATAAGAGCTTAGCGACCTAAAAGTCCTAAAAGAATTTCTCACCGCATTGTTTCCTCAGGGTGGTGGTTGGGGATAATAGTCTAAGTTCTGTCTAGAAAGGTCCATAAATTATCATATAGGAGTACCGTCTCGGGTCTCCTTTCCTTACTCGACTTCTGTTTCCTTAGTCTGAACATTCCCTCCTCCTGCCCATAATCGGGGTTATCCTACATGTTTTAAATCCTCATTTTCCACTTCATTATGTTATGGGTTCCTTCTATCTTGATGGCAACCTTCCTGACTATCACGTTCAGGGTTTGCTCTAAATCTTATTCCTCAAACTAGCTTTCATCTAAGATCTCATCTTTAAGCTCTTGAACATTTGGAACCCAAATTCTGTAGGGATACCTCATTATTCCCTCATCATCTTTCTAGGTATTAATCTCTTCTCCGGTCATTGGTTCTCTGCCTCTATTCATCACCTTTTTTTTTCTTGGCGCAATATGATCTTCTCCAATAATTCGGGCTGTATTGCAATCTCAAACAGCTTTTCGGTACCGGCTCCGGTTACCTTCACTTCTATTTCCATATTCTCAAAATCTCTTATAAACTTTCCCAAAGACATTATCATCTTGAGTCTCTCCTTTTTACTAAGGGCATCAGCCACCACATTGGCTTTCCCCGAATGATAAAGAATCTCCCAATCATAATTCTTGATTAGCTCTAACCGCCTCCTCTGGCGTATGTTGAGCTCTTTCTACGTAAAAATGTACTAGAGCTCCTATGGTTTGTGTAAATCTTGCACTTCTCTCCATACAAGTAGTGCCTCCAATCTTTAGGGAAAAACTATTTCCACGAGCCCAAGCTCATGGGTGGGGATATCGAATTTTATATTCCCTTAATTGTCTTGACGCGTACGCGATTACCTTGTTGTGCTGTATAAGAAGCACCCTAATTCCTTATGCGAAGCGTCACTACACATCACAAAATCTCCTTTTCCATCCAACAACGCCATCATAGGGGCTGTCACCAATCTTTGGTTCAGTTCTTAAAAGCTGATCTCGTATTTTCTGTCCATTCGAACTTCTCAGTCTTACGAGTAAGCCGCGTTAAAGGGGCTACTATCTTTACAAACTTGAACGAACCTCCGGTAGTGACCGGCCAATCCTACCTTTGGTAGTCGCCCTAACCATGGTTATCAATTCCTCAGTGGTCCTTTATTCATTCTTTTCAGGATCCTCCACGGGATCCTTCTCAGCAATAATCCCTTCTAGGACAACATCCTTAACCTGAACATCATCCGGTCTCGTGTTAGGACGCTCTATCGAATCCACAATCTGATCTCCAATAATTAATAAAACATCATCGCGTTGTTGCTCCTCAACCTCAGGGTTCGGAGTCCCGCTACCATATACGATAATGTAATACGCTTCTATCACGATATTTATAAGGGTTCCTAGAAGGGTTTTAACTGTCAGTACTAAGTTAGGTAGTCCGACTATGAACTTGGAAAGAGTTCTTATTATCTTAGTGAACTTATTATTTTAACATCATATCATCTCTGAGGTTTATAACGCTTAGCTCTGATACCATTTCTCTAACACCCCCAAATCCGGGGTCGGGGATCCGGGTTGTCACGAGTTCCATTTCCCTTAATAACACTCAATCTTAATAAACAATCAACTATTCCGTACTGTGACCCCACAATATACACACACACGCCACAAGTTATAGTCTCAGAGATGAATACCAAAAATAACATAAGTCATTTTATTCCACATTATAAGCCATTACACCTCAAGAGGGTTTCTGAATAAATTTACATTTCTTTGCCATTATTACAATTCATATAGATACATAAGTCCGGTACAACAAAAGTTGAAAGCCTAGCCTACTGGTAGTTCCTACCTTAGCTACAACGGCATCAATGCCTACAGGAAACTGCGGAACATTTCCTAACCGCTCACGAATTGGGAGCTTGATCCTGTTCATCATGTCTATCTGTTGTTGTGTGATGAAAGAAGAAAGCAAGGGTGAGCAACAAGCCCACCGAAATAATATGTATAATAATTAACAATATATGAGCATTCTCATAGTACTCATGAAAGTCTTGGTCAAGAAGAAATGAACCAAGTTTGATATCTTAACGCGACCAAGTCACAAAATATTCAGTATATATGTACAAATACTTTTCAAAATCTTGGAAGTCCTCTTCCATGCATAATAAACACAGAGTTCCAGTTTATAACTGTATAAAAATATCGTTGCAAGGTGATCTCATATATCTAACCTTGTCTCAACATTTCTGTGAAAATCTTTGTCATGTATAAGATAATCATTAACCATATATAAGTTGAAAAGATGAAGTTACAAGATACGCCAATATACTTATATCTTTTCTGAATACTACTTGAACTACCACCGTTCAAGGTATAATCAGTTTCAAAAGTTCATCACATAGATGAGACTACAAGAAAAGACTTGGATAGATTCAATCTTTGAAATATCATTATAAATAATAAAGTTACGAGATACTTCATTAAGTCCCAATATATATACACCTATATATATACATTTCATACACTCCTTGAAAACCTCTGTTATGAAAATTATAAACAAAGTTGCAATATCCAATGAATTTAGAAAGAAGAAAACCTTGGCATAAACCTGATATCTTGTTGATCAGGAAAAGATACCAATAAGTAACCTTTTCTACTGGTAGATGGACGAATTCCCCACTGGTCATCACCCTGGCCGTAATAGGACCTTATGCTGGACTGCCACTCAGCCACTTACGCATTTGATGGACTCCCACTGAGCCACTTATACTTTCATGGACGCCCACTGAGTCCATGTTGCTTATGCCGACTCAATAGATGGACTTACTTCCCGAACGTTGGGTAAGTAATCAATTCATTTGTCAAAACAACAACCTCGTTGTGAATATAAAATACACCATAGAGTCGGATCCCTCAGGTTTTGAGCGAGTATTTAAATCCTCTTTGAAAGGAGGATCTTAAATATAAAAAAATGAGTTTTGGGATCCGCTCTAACTTTTAAAATCATTTTGAAGACTCGAAAACATTTTTAAGAATGTTTGAAGTAATGCTGATTTAATAAAATAAATCAGTCCCAATATATTAGAAAATATCTGAATATTATTATTTAAATAATATTCCCATAAGGATAATCTCTATATAAACAATTTGAAGTAGAAGTTTTAAAACTCATACTTGAAATGAATATTAAATAACCAAAGATATACTTATACGAAAGTACTATCTTTATTTGAATAATCGAAAATAAGCTTGATTATCGAAACATTATTCTTTAATAAAACAAAGAATAATATTTGGTAAATAAGCGGAGTCATAAGTCCTCAAATGAATATTCAAAAATAATATTCATTAAATAAAATAACGGAGTCATAAATCCTCGAATGAATATTCAAAATAATATTCATTAAATAAATAAAATAAAGTTATCGAATAAACCTTATTCGATTAATAGTTTTAAAAAATATATCAATATATATATATATATTATACTCGGGAACATCGACTCCCGGTTTAGAAAAATGTTCACCTTTGGGTCCCCTATACTAAGGGTATACGCAACTACTGCTTATCTCTAGCATAGGTATTATGCAACTATAAGCATTGAAATCAACAAATAGATAACTAGATTATGAAATAGACATGCATATATATACCATATCAGCATGCTTCAATATATCACAAAATTTGCTAATTAACCAACATGCATCTATCACAAGATAATGCATACATATATATACATCACAACAACAGTATAACGGGTAGAAAACTTGCCTGAGTGCTCCGGGGTAGACTTAAGCTTAGAATGGGTCCGGTAACCTATGAACAACAACATAAGCCAGAATTAAACCACGGTCGCTTAAGAAACTAGACTTTAACCAATTGAACCCTAACGTTTGCTTATGGTCATTTCTAAGCTTAACAAATCACATAAGTCGTTCGAGTACCCTCGGATCCACCATTTTTAATAAATTAACCGTTATAAATTTTAATGCGACGCTTTTGCGAATACCCTACCAACTGACTAGTCCACTTTACATAATTGTTTCATACTCCAATTAGTCATTTAAAGGCCTTAACCAAGGTTTCAAAGTAAGGCGAGGGGTAATGGTTCGTTCGCGAAATGCCATTACTTAAGATGGTCGTTTCTCCTAAACCGTACATCGGATTCAAGCGAACCACATATCAAAACGAAGCTCGTAACATGAACTATCTAAACATGCCAAAAGGTTAGAATCTTTCAGTGAGTTCACAGGTCCTAAAGTTAAGAACAGGATAGTTAAGGAAAATCGGGCATTATGACGTTTATGTTTACGCGATTTCTAATTTTTAAACCACTCCAAACAACCACCATTCAACTCACAACCAACAATACAACCAACCCTCATCAAAACCTTACTACATCAGTCCCCAAACCTCAAGATTTTCCAATTTATACAACCCCACACATGAACTACTTGCTATACTTAAGTTTCATTAACTATAAACAAGATTTCAACATCCAAATCACTACAAATCCAATCCAAACTCTAAACACACAAGCATCATGCTTCTCATTTACTATAACCATCAAAACCACCATAATAATCAAAGTAAAGTTAGGGTTTGGAGGTATTATACCTTCCTTGGAGTGATTAGAGTAGCTAGGACGTCTTAGGGAACCTCCTACAAGCTTGATCTTTCCAAAGAAATCAAGAACACAAAGTTAGGTTTTGAAGTTTCTAAAAGTCAGATTGAAACAACTGTCAAAAAGAGGGTCTTACCATGCTTAGTTGGACGAGACTTGTGAACAAGAGTTGTAGGTCATCTCAATACCTTTCCAAAGAGCTATAGAACATACTATTTGAATGAGTATTGAAGGAGATATGGTAGTTTGAAGTTGCTGCTCTGGTTTTGGCCGAGAGCTTTTTGAAGGAAATGAAAGTCAACTTGTATTTTGTGTTTTTGATTTGTTTTGGCTTGGTTGCTTTGTTTTGTTTTGTTAATTATCCTTTTACCATGGTAAAAAATGAATGGCTTAAAATCAACCAACCAATCCCTCCATTTGTCATGCATATGTCACCATGCCTAGGTCATCCATTTGCCACATGTCTCTTCCTTGTGGTTTGATGATGTCACAATCCTTGGCTTCTAGTACAAGCTTGTCTCTTAGTCGCTTATTTGTTTTACGGTTCGCTTAACTTTCGTTCTCATTCGTCATTTGAGGGATCATATCCGGGATCTTATTACTTGGGTTCCCCTAAACCTTTCTCAATATTTTGTATTCCTTTTATGATCCTCTCTTATAATCCTTGAATTTAAATTCTTTCAATCATGTTACCTTATACTCAATTATTTCGGTATCTGGTGGATTTTCGGGAAAAATCAAAGTGTTCGAATTTGGATTCTGACGATCTTTACATACACTTATTTACTTTATGGAGTACTAATACGATCTTAGAATTTCCATAACAGTACTCTTATATAGCGTGTTCTGATAATTTTTCTTAATCAGCATCATCAGCAAAAGTTACTATTCATCCGTGTTTCAAAAATTTCCAAAAATTGGGGTTATTACACATTTCCTTATCAAAAACCATTTTATGACGCTACGGATTACAGCCGGTGATCAGCCGCGAAGTAATCCTGAACCTCGCTGGGTTCTAGAACATTAATAGGATCCCTAGGAAACTTTTAAGCCTACAAATTAAGAGCGGAAAGGACTTGCGTCTCAGTCCAGATCCACTATCTAAAGAAAATATTTGTCCCCCTTTGGGACTGGAAATCCAAATTTTAACTTTTTATTTTAAAAACTGATGCCAAGTGACGGTTAATTTCTTAAACAGTGAGCATTTTTATCAAGGGTTCTAGATCAAATTTGAAGCACAGGGAATAGGTCCACTAAATTTCAAGGCCATGATCAACTAGACTATACTTTATCAAGGGAATTTCAAGGTTTCTATTTACAAGGAATTTGAAAATGAGATTTAGCAGGGTTACCGGATAGTTTGAAGGAACTAAGTCAAACTAGATTCAAGGAAATGGTTCCAGATAAGACAGAGGTATTGAAATATAAAGAAGGTGAGAATCAGTTCAAAGTATAATAGGGTATCATGTTTTAGGAGTAAGAATAGGGTTATTAAGCAATCATGAATGACTTTTAAGGGATAGCTGACTTTTAGGTATCAAGATAAGGTTACTGAGTATAACTTGCACAGGGTTCCACATCACAATTACTTGGTATATTAGCATGGTATGACTTTTAAATTACTTGCATAGAAATCTCCAAGCAAAGTTAAACTACTTGCAATAGATACTTGAGGGTTCATGGCATTTGCATATAATACGAAAGATAGATTTGAAACCACTTGGATCATATATATCAAGGTGAATTAGAATACTCGTATCATATATAAAAGTTGGGCTAACACTATCTTGCAGTATAAACAAAGAGGTAGGTTGAAACACTTGCCTTGAGAAAGGCTTGACTTGACTGGAAGGTGGGAGCAACTGGAGCTACACTCGACTTTAATGGCAAGCTTACCCTCGTCTCGAGAGCCTACACAAAATAATAATATCTTAATTATAATATATACTCACTAACTCAACCTAATTATAAACCGAAATTATGCACATTGGCACTTAAGCTTATATACATATACACGCTTATAATTACCTTATAAGCATAATAGTTCACATAGCCACACATGTTCACATAACATATTTAAGTACATAATAATATATCCATACACACTATATTGCATCACTAGGCTTGGATGATCTCACTCCACTTACTCAAGTCACTTAGTTATGCTAAAATAGCTAAAACTCTTAATATCGACCTCATAACTCGAAGTGCCTTTTCTAAACCATCAAGTTCTTATGGACCCTGACTTAGGCCTTACACTCTAATGACCTCATACTATCTTACAACTATGGTGGTCAACCTAGGCCTCTCTCATAAGTGCCCTAAAACTAAAGGTTAAGTGATTTTGCTCGTTATAGTGATTTCAGGGTGACACCAATGGGTTTATGAGTATAATTGACACCCTTAAACTTCAATTTTACCTATAAAACTTATACACTAGACTCTTCTGACCATAAGGAAACTCTCAAACTTGGTGTGGCTCAAGGGCCTAGCTTGGGCCTACCTGGGCCTAAGCTTAAAGTCCAATGTTCCCCTATTTTCTGGACAGAAAAGTGTCATATTTTGCACTAAGTTATGACACATGATTCTAACTCAATTCCTATGAAATATGGCTGGAAAAACTCCTCTGAAACTCCCTCTAACTAGGGATAACCAATACCTAGTGAGGGCCTACCCATGACATGGTCAAAACTCCTCATTTCTAAGTTGCAACAAAACTATCCCCTGTTGGACAGATTCTAAATTTTGGTGTGTGCACCTCACTAAATGGTTGGTTTTCTCTAATTTGTGACTTCTAGACTCAATTATACCCCAAGTCTTAACTCCCCGTGTCTTGGGCCTAACAATTCCTAAGAAATGCCCATTTAAAATCAACACAAAACTCACATGCAAATCTGGAAAAAATTTCAGGATTCTATCCTAGCCTTTCCACCTTAACTCCCACTTTAAAACCACGAATTAAATCTCAACCTAGGCAAATTTAGTACTATAAGACTCTAAACTAAGGCCTCAACCAATAATGGAGATCATCCATACCCTATAGTACCAACATGCAAAATAAAACTTGACATGCAACTCAAGATGATCGCTAAATCAAGTTCGACTAAATAAGAGGGTTATTAGCTCATAAATTCGACTTAAAATACTTAACTACTTCAAAAGATCATGCACAATACCTTTTAACAACTAAGATCAAGCATAATATCAAGGAAACAATTCGTTTTAAGCACATATAAGGTCGAATTTAACACAAACTAAGCATGCATGTACATTTTCGAAAAGAAGAGCATATATAACATGATTATACTTGAAAATAATGCCCTATCTCTAACATGCAAAGTAGAATATGACTTTAAAACTAAATATCAGTAGCATGCAAAGGTTTTAAACAAGTTTTATTCATGGAAACACTTAGTTTATGCACATAAAAAGTATATCTCATAGAGAACTCTTTAATCCACATGAATTAAGAGTTTCTCTTTAGAGATCACATAAAATCAAGACATGCAAGCATTAAACTTCATCTCCTAAGCATGGAACTTCTTGTAAAGTGTATATTATATGAATGGGTAATGGAATTACACTAGAATGGCAAGTATTTGATGAAGAAAAATTGAAGGGAATGGGGGAAGGGGCTTCGGACGAATGAAGAAAAAGAGAGGGGAGGGAGAGAAAATTTTAGAGTGAAAATGATGAGCTTGAGTGGAGTGTGGTTTTGGGTTAACTCATTTCTTTATGGTTCATCATGCACTAATTCAATAGTGGAATTTGGAATGTACTAATGTGCCCTTCTCCAATAACCAAGCAAAAGTGCATGCAAGGGTAGTTTAGTCTTTTGGTGGATAGAAGAAGGTTAGTGGGGTATGAATTGTCTCTTACGCCCTTTTAAATTGAATTGGAGAGTTTTTGCATGCATGGGCAACTAAGTAATTTACAATTTAAAAATCAACTAATTTATATAAAACAATTTTTATAAATATAAATACACCTCCATAAATCACAAAATAAATATCATAAAATAGCTTATGATTTTAGAAATTTTAATGATATAAAATTTAAAAGTTTATTACTAAACGATTTTTAAAATAGATTTTTCATATAAAATAAAGTACTTTTGATTATCATTTAAAAATACTAAATGATAAAATTTTCTTTTCAAATTTTATTTTCTATAAACTAATACATTAAACACTTAGTTTATAGGCACTCAGTCATATAGATCATCCACATTTACAATTCCACAAAATTTAAATTTTAATTATAAACATACAATTATATATAGATAGGGTTTAGAAATACCGGTCGTAACAACCGTGGAAAGGATTGTCAAGATTCGGAAAGAAGGGAAAGCTGAGTCCCAGATTCGTTGGACCTTTTGAATTTTTGAAACGTGTTGGCAAGGTAGCATACGAATTTGCGTTACCCCCGCAATTGGAGCACATTCATAATGTATTTCACGTATCGATTCTTAAGAAGTATAATCCAGACTCTAGACATGTAATCGAGTATGAGCTGATAGAACTTCAGGCATATTTATTTTATGTAGAGAATCCAATAAAGATTCTAGAAAGGAAAGAGAAAATATTTAGAAATAAAGTTGTAAATTTAGTAAGAATATTATGGAGAAACACAAGGGTTGAAGAATCAACCTGGGAGTTAGAAAATGATATGCGAGAAAAGTACCCTCAGTTATTTACTTAGAGATTCTGAGGACAGAACCCTTTTAAGGGGGAAGGATGTAATATCCAGCATATAGCGTGTAATTATTTTTATCAATAAATAATTATTATGTGATTATTATGTGAATTTTGGTGAATTATCTGATGATTGATATTGATATTTAAATGTTTATATGTGCTAAAATGTGAGTATTTAAATTTTAATATGTCCAGAATAACGTATAGATAATTTTGGTATTTTTCTAGTAATTTTTGGATTGCTATATGATTTTATAAGGATTTATGAATTTATTAATTATTTTATGAGTAATTATAAAACTATTTTATAAAACCGAGAATCATCCAACTTCAACCGTTTTTGCATTTTTACAACCCGAAACTCTTCGGAAAACTCCTTCCTAACTCAATCTTATTCAACTAAACATTTTCCTTATTTTGACTTTTTAAATCCGGAGTACCGTTTGACCCGTATGAATTTGGCGTTTCGATACGATAGTTATTTCGGTAAATCAATAAAACACGTATTCTCGAAAGAAGGGATATTAGTACATTAATTTCTCGTAAGGTGTTTTAGAAGAAGCCCGGTTGTGATAATTATCCAAAACTGATATCAAATCGGATCGTTTTTGCAGTTACTTTGCGGCTAAGTAACCTATTCCCCGATCCAATACGATCCACCGAGTATTAATATTCCATAAGTATAAATAGCATTTTTTTTTTATTTTATTCGTATAATCATAAGCAAACAGTTAAAACCAATAATTTACAGAAAAAATCCGAAAACCCGTCGTGTTCTTGAGAATCGAACCTAAAAACGAAGGCGTTACCGAACTCGGAATCAAGCATGCAATATACCAAATCGAAGCTCTCGAAAAGTTCTTTCAAAATCAATCATCAGTTTCAGTGCAGAAATCAAGGTCATGTTCATCTTTATTTATTTTAATTCAAATTAATTAATGAATAAACTATGAAATTTTGATTTTGATGTTTTTTGTGTGATTTGATGATTTCATCTTATAGATAATTTTGTCCTGGTCATTTTGGTATATTATATGATGAATTTGGAGTTCAATAATATGTAGACTAGTGAGTTTAATTCTCGAATAATTGAAATTAGGGTTTATAGCTTTGAATGTTTTCAATTGATTTTTAGGCGTTTCTTTGTTAAGGGTTATTAAATCGAATTGATTATACCAACTTGTAGATCGTCCAAAAACGATTCGATTGGTGTATATGTGGTTAACAGAGGGTTCTGGGAAGGCGTTCGCCGGAAAACGCCGAGGAACGGCGTCGGAAAATTCCGATTGGTACTGCGTGTTTGATCGAGTTTTTGGGACGAACGAGTTCCTGGAAGTGAGAGCTTTAATTCCTGATAATTTGGTGAGTTTTCGGGAAGGTTAAATTGCCGGAAAAGCTCCTGTCGCCGTTAATGGTGACTGGCCGGTGGCGGGACGGCGGTTAGCCCGTCGGAGAAGAAAGGAGGGGAAAATTCCGGTTTAACCCCCAAATATTTCCCCTTTTTACAAAATCAACCCTGCAGTTTTCAAATTTTACAAAAATAAGATTTATGTTTTATATAATTTCAAAAATAATAGTTCTTTTTATAATTATTTTCAAAAATTGTTTTAAATTATTTAAAATTCAAAATTTCATTATTTATTATTCTGAAAATTATTTTTAATTCCAAAATAAATCTTAATTAATTAATTTTAGTTGATAATTAATTATTAAACTAGTAAATTAATTTGAATTTTAATTAATTAATTAATTTAATTAGTTAGTAATTAATTTTAATTGATTATTTAATTAGATTTAAATATTTCTTTTGATTTAAAATTCCGAAAAATAGTTTCGAGCTTTAAAAAATTATTTTAAAATTATTTTCAAATCTCGATAATTATTATTAAATTATTTTAAAGTCAAATTCGGGTGTTCGAACCTTATTATTTAATTATAAAATAATATGGTGGCTCATTATAATTCTGAAAAATATTCAAAAATTCGTATTAAATACCTGGAAGATCATTTTAACCCTGAATCTTCTTTGAATATTTATTTTGATTGAATATCTTACGTGCTATGTGCTATATGTGATCCGACTGATGTATAATATGCCTGTATGTGCATTGTTTCACGGTTTTTATCATAACTTTCAATCTGTAAGTCGGGTTTGGGTGAAATGAAGGGTAGATAGCAGCTTTTAACGAACAGAATGAGATGAAAATGAGTATTGATAAATACATATGATGTATAACAGAGGAAGTGAGATGTAGAAAGGGAAAACAAGTGGTTAGTGAGTGAGAATCAATAGACGAGTACAAGTAAAGCGAAAGCAGATTGATATGGCAAGTATCCCTAAACTTTCTTTAGTATAATTGCAAGTATTCTCAAACCTTCTTGTTATATATTGCAAGCAATTCTGAACTTTCTTCATATATCATGTTAAGTATCCCAAATAGTTCTTGTTTTATATTGCAAGTGCTTTGAAATACTTAACCCTAAACCCTGATTCTTGTTATTGATCTTGAGCCGTAAGTCTTATTCTTTGTAAACCATTGATTGTTGAATTCCCCGATACGAACCACACATATAAGATACTACTCCACAAATACATATATACCATATACAGATCCCTGATATGGAATTGCTTATCATACAAACATTCATACCTTGTACAACAGAAGACCAATCCTTGTAACCACTAAACTTTTGGTCATCTACTTTTTGGTTCTTTCCCTGGCTGAAAGCCAATCTTCATGTTTAGCTTGTTATACCTTCATGGTATTATGAATCACCCTATGCTCCGAGATAAATGTTGTTTATGATTCAGCTTATTGATTTACATTGTTTATCATGTTATTATTATAGAATTGGATTATTTTTAAATATGGACCATATTCGTGGTCGGACCAGATTTGTGGTCATGATAGGGCAATGTGTGCCTTGGATCCAGTATAAAGAGCAAAGTTGTGAGCCTTGCTCGGGGTTAGTGCGTGACTAATCAGCAGCCTAACCTTGGTTTTTAAAATAAAAGTGAATATCCAATTCTAATCATTTCTTAACAAGAAACTTAACTTCCGATATCATTTCAATTGATCATTGTTTAATCTCAGTGTTGTCATTATGAATTGCTGAGCTAGTTAGCTTAGTCTTGCAAATCTGTTTATGTTCTTTTCCGGTTAAAAGGGAAATTGGTGGTAGCGGGGATCCCCAGACAAGTGTGCGAGCTAGGTTTCCAGGTTGAAATGGAATAAGCTAGTAGAAGATGGTTGTTTAAGTTTGAGTTGAAAGTTTTTAAGACTGTTTTACTTTCAGTTGTAAGATAAATAAATTGGAATTTGGTGTATTGTAATATAAATAAGGTTGTGGTTTGTGGTCATACTTTACGCTGTTGCGATCCGTGGTTATGGTAAGTAGGGTCACTGCATATATTATTTGCATAAACAGGTTAATATATGGCGTGTGTGTATGTTGTGGAACTCAAATTTTTGACCTAGGTTTGGAGGGCGCCACATATTCTCTATCGGCCTCAAAGGTAGTTTTGATGTGAAAAGCGTGGCGCCCCAAAACCCGGGGTCAGGAGTCTCGGAAGCCATGCCATCTAAACTCACACAACTCACACTACAATATATAAATACTCACACTTCACGACCCCACACTTATCACACACACACTTACAGGTTATTATCTTGGAAACGAACCATCATAACTAGAGTAATTGTTAACCATCAAGTGATATTTATTACAACCCAAAAGTAATTATTCTTACCGGGGAGTGACCTTTAGGTAAGGCTAGTCCACAGGCCAAATATATGTTTCTTGTTTCTTACCTTACATAAGTCATACTTATAAATAAGCCGAACTATAAACAACTAAAAACTAATACAGCTTATTCTTACTACCTGTTGTACATCACCAAACAATCTACGGAACAGCTAGCCATTTCCTACCCATTTCCTGGCTGTGGTTCTCATGGCAGGCATCTTGATTCACTGTTGTGTTGTGTCAATTTAAGAAAACAAGTGTGAGCTATAATGCCCAGCATGATAAGGTACAGTATGAAAATGACTGTATGATAACATCATATATGATATTTATGTTTTATTTGAAAATAGTTTTCCTTATGATACACACCTTTTTATGAAAACAATTCATTAAGGGGGTTTTAGTAACCCGCGAATACCTTAATAGTAATCCCAGCACCTAGGCTTGGGTTACGGTATTGCATCACAATTCAAATTGGAAGAGTTTGGACATTCACTGGAGCCACCGCATATGATGATCAGTCGTACTGCGATAAAGTAACCTTTTCTACTAGTAGAAGGACGAAACCGTCATCTCTCGGGTATCACCCTTTTCGCATTCGGGATAATATTCACCGACGATCTGAAATTATTCGAATGATATTCTGAAATCAGAAAATATATTTTAAATTAGGATCTATGATTTTTAAGTCAATAATAAACCCTTTAATAAATAATTAAATAATGATTGATAATAATCAAACCTCGAATGAGTTTACTTTCTAAAAGAATATTTAAAATAATATTCCTCAACTAGTTTGTGTCTATATAATTAATAATCTATAATGATTAATTGGGTTTGAAATAATTTAACGTGGGAGTATACTACTCCCATAATAAAGGAACAAGTATATAACATTTATTATCCGAACAATAAAATATACTTTAGGGAATATGATCGTTGGGAAATCGTTTTAATAAAAGTTCGAGGTGTTTTAATGTTTCGTAAGTGGACGATGAGTCCCTTTTAAAATGTACTACTATGGACTTATAACCGTCCCATAATATCTCCGGAATGATTCCCGGGTTTTATCTTAAATCCCGACCGAATCTCGGTCTTATATAATACGTCACGACTTAAAGCGAAATAACATTTCACGATATATACTTATCGTACAACATCGCTACATTATGCGAATATTCAACAACTACGTATCATGGCAAACATGATATTTATGCGATGATAGTAAAACAATCATTTCACAACACAACAATAAAAATGGAGTTGGATTTGTAAACTTGCCTGGGTATCTCGAGGTGGAGGATGCTCTAGGTTCCGCTGGGAAATCTATAACCATAAACACATTTCATTTCGTTAGGTTCCGTTCTAATTTACGGCAACTCGCACTCATGCGCTACTTATTATGCACCCTCTCAACTCATACTACCCTTAACATTCCTTGAAGTCATATTCACATTATGGTCACTTCATTTTCCTAAGTATCTTGGGTTCATTCTCATTATCGTCGTCGGCTCCGCTTCAGGATTCTTACGGTTTCTACTTGCGCGGTCTCGGTTCCGACATTATTATAAAATTGAGAAATAATTATTTTTACTTGAAATTTTTATGGCAGTTCGGAAAATCAATGTGTCATTTTCTGTAAAAATTTCATGATTTAGGAACAGTTTTAAGTCTATCCTTTATATTTTCAAAGTTCGTATTTCGTAGAAGTTTTTGTCGCGTAAATCACTTTTACTAAAACGACCATAACCTTTGGACCGTAAATCGGAATCAAGCGATTCAAGTGCCTAAAAGATCCTTATAACATTTTCTATCCTGAAAAAAGGTTATTTTTCAAGAATATAAAGTTTAAAACTTCGGAACTTTCTGCGGAATCTTAAAGTTACGATTTTTTGGTTTTAACGAAGTTTCGTTTATGATCGGGGTTTCGTTTACGCCCTAACTCATAACACAACCACCAAAAATCATCATATCATCATCAACACACAAACTCCTCTCAAGAACATCATGTTCTTGAGGGAACAATAACCAACTTTAATTTACTTAACTTAAACACCAAGATTTCATCAATACTACTTAGTAAGCTAGGTTTACAATCACATACTAAATGGATCTTAAAAATGAACCTTAAATAAAGTTGGGCCAAAGATTTTTACCTTTCTTGAAAGCTTGAGATGTGTTCCTGAGGATGGTAGAGGATTGGAAGTGCTTGGTAATATTTTTAGAACCTAAAACCACCATTGAAATCAAGAAACCAAAGAGAAATTACTATTCATACTATTCACTAGTGAGTTTCTTGAATTTATTCCACCCATCAAACCTTGATAAAAAGATATGAAAGAATTTTCTTACCTTAGTTTAGTTGCTAGGAGGCTTGGGAATTAATTGGGTGATTTTACAAGAGCTTGAACTTGTAGTTTGGAATTTGAATTCCTCCTTTTCTTCAATAGGGCCGAATGGAACAAATGAGGATGGGGGGTATTTATAATACTTTGGTTGCTTCTCTTAGATGCTTTGGATAGGTTTATTCTTGGAAGGTGAGTTGATATTTTGCAACTTGATTTTATTCTTCCTAGTATAACATTCTAGGTTTATTCTTTGTTCCCAAATTTATGGACATTTCTTTGTAGCTTGCTAGCTTACAAGCTAACTACAAGGTTAGCTTCCTTAGCACACTATTTTGCTAGCTAGCTTGGTCATCCTATGGTTAGCTCACTATTTAATGAAGTAACCATGGTTACTTCCTTACCATGGTTTAGTTAGTGCACTACGTTTATTTAATCGTTTACGCGTTCCCTCGGTTACTTAAACGTTCTCCGTAATACTTACTCGTAAATGGTTCGCGATGTAATTCATTTCGTATTTATTCCTTATATTTTTATTTATCCTACTTGAATATAAATCCGTAGGATTTTAATCTCGTAATTATATTGTGATTCTCGTAATCCTCGATAAGTCGTAAATACGGTCATTTTTCAAAGTTCGTTTTCTTTGAAAACTAATAGCGTTTACATACACTCATTTGGTACGTATAGTCGTAATATCAACTCCGAAACTCATTTTCTCATGCACTACATGCTGTGGGCTCAAAAGTTTTTCCCGTCTGTCAGGGCTCAAAAGCGTCTTCAAGTTCCCAAGTTGATTCCTCAACATTTTGATTTCTCCATAAGATCCTAACCAGCTTCACAGTTTTGTTCCTCAGCACTTGTTCTTTCTGGTCCATTATCCTTACTGGCTGCTCGATGTAGGTCAGGTCTGGTTGTAAATCTACCTGCTCGTACTCTATTACATGTCATGCATCTGCATGGTACTTCCTCAACATGGACACGTGGAACACGTTGTGTACTTGTTGCAAATTAGGAGGCAAGGCGAGCTCATAAGCTAGAGGTCCTATTCTCCTCAAAATTTTAAAGGGTCCTATGAATCTGGGACTCAGCTTCCCTTTCTTTCCAAATCTCATCACTCCTTTCCAAGGAGATATCTTCAATAACACAGAATCTCCGAACTTCATATTCCCTATCTTTCCTGGTCTGGTCGGCGTACTCCTTTTGTCTGTCCTGGGCTGCTACCAGTCTTTTCCAGATGAGTCCTACCATTTCTCTGGTCTGCTGGACTAACTCTGGTCCTAATATCTTGTGTTCTCCGACTTCATCCCAACACAGGGGAGAGCGACATCTTCTTCCGTAAAGAGCTTCATACGGGGGGATTCCTATGCTAGCGTGATAGCTATTGTTGTAAGCAAATTCGATCAGGGGTAAGTGGTCATCCCAATTTCCTTTGAAATAAATGGCACACACTCGTAGCATATCTTTTAGGGTCTGAATAGTCCTTTCACTTTGTCCATCAGTCTGGGGGTGGTAAGCGGTACTCATGTTTGGTCTGGTGCCTACGCATTCCTGGAAGCTTCTCCAAAATCGGGAATTAAACCTCGGGTCTCTATCTGACACTATGGCTACAGGAATGTCGTGTCTTACTACAATTTCCTTCAAGTAAATTTCTACCAACTTGTCTACGGTGTATCTTTCATTGATTGGTAGGAAGTGTGCGGACTTGGTCAGTCTATCAATGATAAACCATATGGCATCGTGATTGGTCTTTGTCCTTGGTAAGCCTGTCACAAAATCCATGGCTATATGCTCCCATTTCCATTCCGGAATCTCTAGGGGTCATAATAGTCCACTAGGTCGCAGATGTTCTGCCTTCACTCTCTGGCATGTCAAGCACTTGCTGACCCACTCTGCTACTTCTCTCTTCATGTTAGGCCACCAATAATATTCCTTAAGGTCACGGTACATTTTCGTACTTCCTGGATGGATTGAATATCTAAAGTTGTGCCCTTCGTGCAGCAGCTCATCCTTTAATTCTTGCACATTCGGAATCCAAATCCGGGACGCATACCTCATGATCCCTTTCTCATCCTTCTCGCATCTCACTTCTTCACCGATCAATGTTCCTTTTTCCTTACTCATCTTCTTTTCCTGACATACTCGTATCTTTTCAGTCAATTCTGGTACTAGCTTAATCTCAAATAATCCTTCCGTTCCCTTACCGGTCATCCTCACGTCAATTTTCATCTTCTCAAATTCCTTAATCAACTCCTCCGATGTTATTATCACCTTGAGTCTTTCCTTCCTACTAAGGGCGTCAGCCACCACATTGGCTTTACCCGGGTGATACAAAATTTCACAGTCGTAGTCTTTTATCAACTCTAACCATCTCCTCTGTCTCATGTTCAGTTCCTTTTGAGTGAAAATATATTTGAGGCTCTTATGGTTAGTGTAGATCTCGTATTTCACACCGTATAGGTAGTGTCTCCAAATTTTCAGGGCAAACACTATGGTATCTATCGCATAAGTCAAATAGGCCTCATTACCTTTCCTTAATAATCTTTTTGCCTGAAGCATGATTAGAAATTTCTGGTTCTGTCTTTGACCTTTAAACACTACTTCTTTTTCATTCTGCACTCTTATCTTTACTTTCTTCCGTTCACAATCTATTTGCGCTCCGTTACTGGATAACCAATCCATCCCTAAGATTACATCAAATTCTCCTTACGCGAATGGGATTAGGTCGACCTCGAAGATCTTCCCTTCTAATTTCAACTTGCATTTAGGGTGTACTTGATTTACAGGGATTATTTCTCTGTTTGCTATTTCCACTCGTAATATCTCACGTAAGGGTATGGCATTAAGTTTTAACTTTTTAGAAAAATCTTGAGATATAAATGGCTTGGTTGCTCCAGAATCAAATAGGACATTTACATGTTCGGAATTTAACAAAAGGGTACCTGCTATCATGTTAGTGTTTCGGACAACATCCTGAACAGTCATGTTGAAGGTCCTAGCAGCTGGGGGTCGGTTGGATGCAACTTTGCTCATCCCTGAGGCTGGGGGCTTCAACGTTGGGCAATCCTTCTTCATGTGTCCTACCTTTCCACATTGGAAACACGTTACATTGGGCCGGGTGCAGTTGTTGGCAAGGTGTCCGATTTGGTCACACCGGTAACATCTCAGAGGGGCTCTTATCTGGGTACACACTCTAAGGTGTCTCTTCTTACAGGTTTGACACTCTGGTATTGGGGCACGTGGTTGGCTATGAAATGTTGCCCTAGATTGTCCGCCGCCTTGGCCAACGCTCTCACTCGGGGCCTTTCTGAATCCGGAGCCTCGTGCAGGTTGGGACACCACTCCCCTGACGAACCTGCTCAGAAGGCTCCTATTCCCGGTTTCTATCCCTTAACTTCCTATCTTCCTTATCCTATTTTCCTTCTCCTTCACAATCTGTTCACTGCCAGCTTCAACAATCGAGGCTTTCTGTACTAAGGTGGCATAGTCTGTCAGCTCTAACACTGCTACTCGGTTCTGTATCCACTGTTTCAGACCAAGCTAAAACCTTCGCGCTTTCTTTTCTTCGGCATTCACAAACTCAGGCATAAATCTCGACAACTCAGTAAATTTGGCCTCATATTCTGCCACAGTCATCTTATCCTGTTTTAACTCCAGAAACCTAATCTCCATATGGGTTTCCATAAACCTAGGGAAATACTTGTCTAAGAACAGTCGGGTAAATCTATCCCATGGAATCACAGCATCAGTTTCTAGGTTTCGTTTGGACTCCCACCAGTAGTTAGCTTCTCCTTTCAGCATGTAAGAAGCGAAAATGGTCTTATGTCGTTCCTCAACACCTAGTATTTCGAAGGATTTTTCTATTTCTTTGAGCCAGGCCCGTGCTTCAACGGGGTCGGCAGATCCTAGAAACTCCAGGGATTTAAGAGATTGCAAGGCTCTAAAGGCAGTAGCTGCAGTCTGTTGGGCAGCATGTGGCTGTGGTGGAATAGGCTGTTGGTTCAGATTTGCTCTTAGCAGTTCTATAAATTCATTCATGGGGTTCCCTCCCCGATGGGTATCCTCAGCCTCTTCTTCTACATATTCTTCCTCATCATATTCATTATAGTCTAGGTCTTCTTCACTTTCCTCATTTACTACTAGGTCTCCTCGTTGTTGGTTAACAGATTCCGCGGGTTGTGCCCTGGTTCCTCTTCTACGGGGTGGCATTGTTCTGATAATGAAAAATGGTCAACATAATTGTAATTATAATAGTTGGGTTATTTTATTCATATATAAGCATATCATTTATTATCTAGCAGGTTTTATAAAGTGCAATAATATAGACATCATTTCTTAATAACTGCTTAGATATATATTAATAAGATCTCCCATTTATATCTTGGGGATGAAACAACTAGTCGAGTTCATACATGCCTGATTACAATCTATCACTACTAGTTCTGAATACGGAAATGAAAATACATAAGCCGTGTACCCTGAAGGGCTAGGAACGCTATCTACTACTAGCTATCCTATCAAAATTGGTGACTAGTCACCCAGCCTTCTTCAAGGTCTATATCTAGTCACTAGTCTCTCAGTCACAATCACTGCGAGTGAGGTCACACACCCTCCTCATCGCTCCTGCAATCATCAGCTCTACATCAACTACCGGGATGTATCCTCCCACTAATGTTATCCTCATCGGAACCCTGGTACGGAGCTCGATCCCATCGATCTCTCTGCGGGCTATGGTTGGGGAAGCAGCTCTGAAATCTCCTGGGTATCCTAGTCGGGTGGCTCTCTCAGCTGTTAGTGCCTGGCATAACTCCGCAATGCGAGCAGATGCTCCAGTGATTTCAGCGTTAAGCTGACCCACTATCCAGTCGTGTACGGCTACATGCATGGTCGCCGGTGGTGGTAGAGGTGAATCTGGGTCACTAGAGGATATGTTATGGACCTCGTGGAACTATGCGCGTATCGCCTCCTCATCATCATCATCAGTATAGGAAATAGGGCTCTGGATCCCTGGGGGTGGTGTAGGAGAGCGAATAGCCTGGTGAGGGTACATCTCTACATCTCTCCAGACTACGCCATTAGCTACGGGGACAGGAAGCTCAGTCTCCTCCTCTAGGACATCCTCAGTAGGGTCATCGTCTGAATCATCAATGAGTGGGATCTCTGGCTCGGGAATAGGGTCACGCTCAGGAATCATGACATCATCAACAGGATCAACCTCCCTCCTAGGCTCCACTGGTACCTGACACAATAGGCAAGGTGTTACTAACTTAGAGTTGGAATTCCCTTGAGGGTAAAACAGTCAAGACTACCCGTGTAGCCTGACGACGAACTCGACTTGAGCTCTAATTGATTATTTTATTATTTTTATGTCTACGTATTTTATATCCTATCGTTTCCAAGATTTGATAACCTAAGGCTCTGACACCATTTCTATGGCGCCCCAAAACCCGGGGTCAGGAGTCTCGGAAGCCACGCCATCTAAACTCACACAACTCATACTACAATATATAAATACTCACACTTCACGACCCCACACTTATCACACAAACTTACAGGTTATTATCTTGGAAATGAACCATCATAACTAGAGTAATTGTTAACCATCAAGTGATATTTATTACAACCCAAAAGTAATTATTCTTACCGGGGAGTGACCTTTAGGTAAGGCTAGTCCGCCGGCCAAATATACGTTTCTTGTTTCTTACCTTACATAAGTCATACTTATAAATAAGCTGAACTATAAGCAACATAAAACTAATACAGCTTATTATTACTACCTGTGGTATAGCACCAAACAATCTACGGAACAGCTGACCATTTTCTACCCATTTTCTGGCTGTGGTTCTCATGGCAGGCATCTTGATTCACAGTTGTGTTGTGTCAATTTAAGAAAACAAGTGTGAGCTATAATGTCCAGCATAATAAGGTACAATATGAAAATGACTGTATGATAACATCATATATGATATTTATGTTTTATTCGAAAATAGTTTTCCTTGTGATATACACCTTTTTATGAAAACAATTCATTAAGGGGGTTTTAATAACCCGAGAATACCTTAATAATAATCCCAGCACCTAGGCTTGGGTTACGGTATTGCATCACAATTCTAATTGGAAGAGTTTGGACATTCACTGGAGCCACCGCATACGATGATCAGTCGTACTGCGATAAAGTAACCTTTTCTACTAGTAGAAGGACGAAACCGTCATTTCTCGGGTATCACCCTTGCCGCATTCGGGCGACGTGTCCCATTTTCGGGTATACACATACTTCACAAGTTCTCGAGTACACTGAGTACCTTCGCCTGCGGTACCTTTGGTAGTCCATCTAGCACACATAGTACTAGAGTCTACCCCTCCCTTGTCCTTTAAAAGAATTCTATCAATCTCGAGAACTCGAACCACATCGAAGTTCCCCACGCGTTTTGCTTGTTGATAGAAATAGCTTATCTCTCTAAGATATAGGTGTATATATATGTATGTATATACGTACTTCCGAGAATTTCGGAGGAAGTACTAAGGATGTGAGTTGACCGTTGTCAACAGATAATTAATAAGGGGGAAAAGTTTCTTCTCGAAACTATATTCAACATATTAAATATGTCAGGATAATATTCACCGACAATCTGAAATTATTCGAATGATATTCTGAAATCAGAAAATATATTTTAAATCAGGATCTATTATTTTTAAGTCAATAATAAACCCTTTAATAAATAATTAAATGATGATTGATAATAATCAAACCTCGAACGAGTTTACTTTCTAAAAAAATATTTAAAATAATATTCCTCAACTAGTTTGTGTCTATATAATTAATAATCTATAATGATTAATCGGGTTTGAAATAATTTAACATTGGAGTATACTACTCCCATAATAAAGGAACAAGTATATAACATTTATTATCCGAACAATAAAATATACTTCAGGGAATATGATCGTTGGGAAATCGTTTTAATAAAAGTTCGAGGTGTTTTAATGTTTCGTAAGTGGACGATGAGTCCCTTTTAAAACGTACTACTATGGACTTATAACTGTCCCATAATATCTCCGGAATGATTCTCGGGTTGTATCTTAAATCCCGACCGAATCTCGGTCTTATATAATACGTCACGCCTTAAAGCGAAATAACATTTCACGATATATACTTATCGTACAACATCGCTACATTATGCGAAAATTCAACAACTACGTATCATGGCAAACATGGTATTTATGCTATGATAGTAAAATAATCATTTCACAGCACAACAGTAAAAATAGAGTTGGGTTTGTAAACTTTCCTGGTATCTCGAGGTGGAGGATGCTCTAGGTTCCGCTCGGAAATCTATAACCATAAACACATTTCATTTCGTTAGGTTCCGTTCTAATTTACGGCAACTCGCACTCATGCGCTACTTATTATGCACCCTCTCAACTCATACTACCCTTAACATTCCTTTAAATCATATTCACATTATGTTCACTTCATTTTCCTACGTATCTTGGGTTCATTCTCATTATCGTCGTCGGCTCTGCTTCAGGATTCTTACGGTTTCTACTCGCGCGGTCTCGGTTCTGACATTTTTATAAAATTGAGAAATAATTATTTTCACTTGAAATTTTTATGACAGTTCGGAAACTCAATGTGTCACTCTCTGTAAAAATATCATGATTTAGGAACACTTTTAAGTCTATCCTTTATATTTTCAAAATTCGTAATTCGTAGCAGTTTTTGTCGCGTAAATCATTTTTACTAAAATGACCATAACTTTTGATCCGTAAATCGGAATCAAGCGATTCAACTGCCTAAAAGATCCTTATAACATTTTCTATCCTAAAAAAGGTTATTTTTCAATAATATACAGTTTAAAACTTCGGGACTTTCTGCGGAATCTTAAAGTTACGATTTGTTGGTTTTAACGAAGTTTCGTTTATGATCGGGATTTCGTTTACGCCCTAACTCTTAACACAACCACCAACAATCATCATATCATTATCAACACACAAACTCCTCTCAAGAACATCATGTTCTTGAGGGAACAATAACCAACTTTAATTTACTTAACTTAAACACCAAGATTTCATCAATACTACTTAGTAAGCTAGGTTTACTACCACATACTAAATGGATCTTAAAAATGAACCTTAAATAAAGTTGGGCCAAAGATTTTTACCTTTCTTGAAAGCTTGAGATGTGTTCCTGAGGATGATGGAGGCTTGGAAGTGCTTGGTAAGATTTTTAGAACCTAAAACCACCATTGAAATCAAGAAACCAAATAGAGATTACTATTCATACTATTCACTAGTGAGTTTCTTGAATTTATTCCACCCATCAAACCTTGATAAAAAGAGATGAAAGAATTTTATTACCTTAGTTTAGTTGCTAGGAGGCTTGGGAATTAATTGGTTGATTTTACAAGAGCTTGAACTTGGAGTTTGGAATTTGAATTCCTCCTTTTCTTCAATAGGGCCGAATGGAACAAATGGGGATGGGGGGGTATTTATAATACTTTGGTTGCTTCTCTTGGATGCTTTGGATAAGTTTCTTCTTGGAAGGTGAGTTGATATCTTGCAACTTGATTTTATTCTTCCTAGTATAGCATTCTAGGTTTATTCTTTGTTGCCAAATTCATGGACATATCTTTGTAGCTTGCTAGCTTACAAGCTAACTACAAGGTTAGCTTCCTTAGCACACTATTTTGCTAGCTAGCTTAGTCATCCTATGGTTAGCTCACTATTTAATGAAGTAACCATGGTTACTTCCTTACCATGGTTTAGTTAGTGTGCTACGTTTATTTAATCGTTTACGCGTTCGCTCGGTTACTTAAACGTTCTCCGTAATACTTACTCGTAAATGGTTCGCGATGTAATTCCTTTCGTATTTATTCCTTATATTTTTATTTATCCTACTTGAATATAAATCCGTAGGATTTTAATCTTGTAATTATATTGTGATTCTCGTAATCCTCGATAAGTCGTAAATACGGTCATTTTTCAAAGTTCATTTTTTTGAAAACTAATAGCGTTTACATACACTCATTTGGTACGTATAGTCGTAATATCAACTCCGAAACTCATTTTCTCATGCACTACATAGTGTGGGCTCAAAAGTTTTTCCCGTCTGTCAGGGTTACTATTCATTAAACGTTTTACAAGGTCTCAAAAATTCGAGTTATTACAAAAAGTATTGAGTCAGATATCTTTAAAACTAAGAAGATTTCTTGGAGACTTACTAGAATATAATGCATTTGAAATGTGTATGTGGGAATGGCAGGACGAAATTTTCTTTTCCAAAACCTTCGATTATATTAGATACGCCGGAAATCGTTCCAACTTGAGCTTCAGTTTTGGTTATATAGGTAAAATATTTTCGGTTATGTAGAATCGTATGAGTTGTACTACAATCAACAATGCATATATCTTCAGAATCCATTCTGTATATAATTAAGAAACATAATTTATTTGATAAGAATATACCACACTACATAGTTCAAATAAAATAAAGCACACAGTACACACTACTATAGTAATTATATGAAACTAATCTTCAGCCTCCCATATGGGAGTTTCTTTAGGTTCATTTGGACCATTAATGCTTATTCCTCCAGTTTTGATTTTCGGGAAATCATCCATCTTATTGGTGGCAAAATTTGTTTCTACCATTTTCTCCTTTGATTTTTGAGAAGATTGGTATAGATTACCAAGATGATTTGGGGCATGAAAATTACGTGTCCAGTGCCCATCCATGCCGCACTTGTAGCAATTTTTTTCAGTTTTTCCTCCTCGTGGTGCCTTTCTTTTCATCTGTGATTCAAATTGCCACTTCCGGTAACCAAAGTTGTTATATGCGCTCCCTGTACATATCTGCTAAGTTGATATTATTAGGATGAAAAGTTGATAGTGTTTTATCGATTTTTCTTTTCTCTGTAACTTTCTCACACACATAATAAGCCTAGAACTTATTTTGAACAAAGCAGAGCTATATGCTCGGACACTCTTAAAATCCTGAAGTCTTAAATTAGCCCAATCAGTTTCAGATGCAGGTAGATAAACTAGTTTCTGGTGATCGAACTTATCCTTTAGATTTTTCCATAAAATAAAGGGATCCTCGACTTCTAAGTACTCATATTTTAAATCTTCATGCATGTGGTGTCAGAGAAAAATTATAGAGGTAAAGTTTTCTTCAGTCGTGAATTTATTTTCCGCTTTTATTGTGTCGCTTAATTTCTTTGAACCCAAGTGCAACTTTACATCTTGTACCCATGTTAAATAATTATCTCCAGAAATGTCCAAGGCAAGAACGATAAGCTTGTAATATTTTTCATACTAAATCTGAATTAACACGAAAATTATTAAACTTTAATTCATCAATGTAAATATCACATAAAATCCTACTTAATCAGGTGCGTTAACAAGTACACGGTAATAAATGTAAATATTATTATTATCATTGATATTATAAACTGATCTATATATAAAATGAAAAATGGATTTTCACCCGCCATACGGACGTCTGCGTATGCAGGTGATCTCCGACCAGTAATAAATTAAAGTTAATAATCCTGCATAAGTTAGTCAGGGCAAAAAGTTATTATCCGATAGTTATGCAATTTATAAATAAAGGTTCCCAGTATACTTCGGTATTACCCAAAATTTAATGGTACCGTAAAATAATTTTAATAGACGGTGCTCCGGCCATATATATTTAAATTATTAGTAGAGGGTGTAACCACATCTACTTCGGTCATATATATTTAAATTTTATGTAGCGGGTGTAACCACGTCTACTCATATATATGTATATTTAGATTAAAATTATACCTTCTTAGTTTCGGCAATGATTCATGTTGATAACGTGTTGTAAAAATACTCGTTATATTATAAACACTAACTATGAAGATAGAGTGTAGAGAGATAAATGTGAAACAGTAAAGAAAGATAGCCACTTGATGTGTGTTTTGCTTCATTCTGAAGAAGGCTATTTATAGCCAAAACAATGAATAAGTGTATAATTTCTAAGTCTATATCTAGCCTTACTATTGTTTGACAATAACAATTAATTTATAACAAACTATGATTTTTCTTTATAATATTAATTAAAGTATTGTTGTTGCGAGTCTGCTAGAGATAATGGAGCGCAAAAAGTCCAGCTGCCATATAAGTCTTCAAGTCAAACGTATAATTTGAATTATTGTTAAAAGTCCAGCTGCCAATCTCTATCTCATTGTAGTCTCTTTTGAAAATGCCAACGAAAGTTGATGTTTTTACGAATATTTTTAATTCAATTACAATACATGTGAACGAGCTAAACAATATATATTGTATCATAAAACTGAATTAAATTATAAATTCTAGCGGTCATTACATTCCTATTTATACCTTTTCGTACTCTTCATAAAAATTCAAAAGCTTTCAAAATCAAGAAATCAAACACGTAATCTCTACATCTTAATTATACATATGTACCTTTGTCAACGCCTATTTACTAACACATTTAAATGGATAAACTCACCTAATATCAACACAAGTATATTTTTCCCTATCTTAACTATAAAATAAAAAATATTTTAATAGCATACGAGTTAATCTTACTTCACCTGAAAAATAAAGGTTGACCGGAACCTCCTTTTTAGCTAGAATTTATTCGCTCCTAAGAGTATTTTCAACAATCTTTTTTATATGAACTTTTAAGTTCAAAAATAGAGAATGATGTTAAAATTTGAGCTCGAAAAGACGCTCTTTCAAACCTTAAGAGCTTTTCTCTCTCCTCAACTTTAAGAATCTCTATCTAGCTCTTAATTTACATTTTATATTAAAATAATCTCTCCACTTTCTTTCTGTCTCCCTCTTATTTTATCCTTTTATAATTTCAATATACTTTTAATTATAAAATAATATATAAAGAGTGAGTTTAAAAATTATTATGGGAGATGAACCTACATTATATTGTTATGAGCTAAATTTTTATATTATTTTTAAAGCGTGAGCTAAGAGTATCTTGGAGATATCTTTAAGATACCTAAAATATATCATATAACACATTTTAGATATTTAAAATTATGCTATTTCTACAACTTATGAGTAAAATACAATGGACAAAGGTTACCCTATGAAAATAAAGGAATAATGAGCCTATAAATGTAAAAAAATATGGCAATGTAATAATATTATATATACGTATAGTAAATTGTATTAGAAATGATAGAAGTGAAAAAGTAATTATGAAAATTTAATATCATAAATTTAGAGTGTACGAAGAGTTGAACAACTATAAATCTATAATTCAATAAAAAAATTCAAAAAAAATACTGTATTTGGGGATCGAGTAAAAAAATGTATAATTATATTATACAAACTGGGGATTCTAACATGTGACGAAACC
The DNA here is from genome assembly GCF_009905375.1 of Apium graveolens. Taxonomy (NCBI): domain Eukaryota; kingdom Viridiplantae; phylum Streptophyta; class Magnoliopsida; order Apiales; family Apiaceae; genus Apium; species Apium graveolens. Next base: position 177,817,013 of record NC_133656.1, on the reverse strand, counting down.
AATAATTATCCTTCTTTATTCTTTAATCAAGTGAGCAAATCCTTGCAGACTTATACACACTTAATTGTGACAGCCAGGAGTTATAAATTTAAGATTCTGAATATTATTTTAATTAATTATCCCAAAAACGTTACTGAAATATGATAAAAATATGATGACTTATTATCTTTTGATCAATTATTAATTTTGAAAAAATCCGGAAGAAAATTAAAGATCCCAGTTACGTGAAAAATCTTGCTAACTCCTCGATACTTGACATTATTAATGTATGGGTAAATTAATCAAAGTTTTTTTATATTACAAAGTTGAGTTAAAAATTATATCAATGTAAAGCATACCTAATATTTTTTAATATGCAATTTCAGTTTTTCAAAATAATTAAAAAAATGGGTCAAAAATTGATCAGTTTACATGGAGATATGTGTAGAAATTTGTAAAAGGAAGTAAAAACTAAAGTGAACTTAATTGATATAAAAGATCAAATATGAGCAATGACACGAAGTCTTTCTGAACTATGCACTGATGAGCAAAATGACTAATGGAGAAGGGAGAGAGCTGGATGAATTAGGATACAACAAGTCAGTGCATGGTTGTTGCTGCCCTTGCAGCCACAAATATGTTTGCCGCAGGAGGATTTACAGGAGGATCTCTTAGCATCTTTACATGTAAAACAGGTTGTTGGGCTCTTAAAACTTTTAATCTCAATTCTCAGACGTTATCACCATGATTGCCTTCAGTTCAAACTTCTTAATTCATACTTTATGCAGAAAGTATGGAATGGACATATATAATAGGCTGGTGTGCCTGTCATAATATTTGCTCGGCTACAACATTGTCTTCGTTTGAGGTGATTCATTTACCATCACTACAACTACAAGAAAACAAGGCTAAATACAACCGCACAAATACAACCGACATCAAATTCAACCGTTTTCGGTTAAAATTAAGGGCGCGGCTAAATACAACCGCATGCGGTTGTATTTAAATACGGTCGTATTTACGCGGTCAAATTTAGTACTAATTACAACCGAATAAATACAACCGTATTTATATACAACCGTATACGGTTGAGTTTAGGCGTGCTCCTAAAATCAACCGCGTTCGGTCGAATTTAGTCTTACTAATTACAACCGAATAAATACAACCGTATTTATATAAACCCGTATACGGTTGAGTTTATGTGTGCTCCTAAATTCAACCGCACTCGGTCGAATTTAGTCTTACTAATTACAACCGGATAAATACAACCGTATTTATATACAACTGTATATGGTTGAGTTTAGGCGTGCTCCTAAATTTAACCGCATTCGGTCGAATTATTTTTAAAAAGAGCGGAAAATTTCTGGAAAAAAATATAGAAAAAAATTTACACGAAATTTATATTTTAGTTCTTGCAAAAAAAGATTATTATGATAGTTAGATATTTATGGTTCAATTAATAATTATAATTTCAGTTTTAATTTATTTTGTATTTGTTTTAAATTATAATCCAACCATACGGATATGAAAATTGTCAAAAAAAAAGTTCACGGAAAAATGTAAGTAATTTAAATATTTAAAATTTAACTATTTTGACATCCGTACAGTTGGATCATTCATTAATATTTTTAAAAATATCGAAACATCAATATGGGATTAAACACTAGTTAGAAGTACTCGTTAATTTTCTAGTTGACTGTTAACAAAGCAAACCAAATATATTTATTTTTTTCTAAAATTTTTGTCATATCACTAAAATATATAGATCTTGACATCCGTACGGTTGGATCATTCATTAATATTTTTAAAAATATCGAAACATCAATATGGGATTAAACACTAATTAGAAGTACTGGTCAAACTACTATTTGACTCTTAAAAAGGCAAACCAAATATATTTCTTTTTTTTCCAAAATTTTTGTCATATCAATAAAACATATAGATCTTGACATCCGTACGGTTAGATCATTCATTAATATTTTTAAAAATATCGAATCATCAATATGGGATTAAACACTAGTTAGAAGTACGGGTCAAATTACTAGTTAACTGTTAAAAAAGGAAACCAAATATATTTATTTTTTTCTAAAATTTTTGTCATATAACTAAAATATATAGATCTTGACATCTGTACGGTTAGATCATTCATTAATATTTTTAAAAATATCGAATCATCAATATGGGAGTAAACACTAGTTAGAAGTACGGGTCAAATTACTAGTTTACTGTTAAAAAAGTAAACCAAATATATTTATTTTTTTTCTAAAATTTTTGTCATATCACTAAAATATATAGATCTTGACATCCGTACGGTTAGATTATTCATTAATATTTTTAAAAATATCGAATCATCAATATGGGATTAAATATTAGTTAGAAGTACAGGTCAAATTACTAGTTGACTGTTAAAAAAGTAAACCAAATATATTTATTTTTTTCTAAAATTTTTGTCATATCACTAAAATATATAGATTTTGACATCCGTACGGTTAGATCATTCATTAATATTTTTAAAAATATCGAATCATCAATATGGGATTAAACACTAGTTAGAAGTACGGGTCAAATTACTAGTTGACTGTTAAAAAAGTAAACCAAATATATTTATTTTTTTCTAAAATTTTTGTCATATCACTAAAATATATAGATTTTGACATCCGTACGGTTGGATCATTCATTAATATTTTTAAAAATATCGAAACATCAATATGGGATTAAACACTATTTAAAAGTACTGGTCAAACTACTCTTTGACTCTTAAAAAGGCAAACCAAATATATTTCTTTTTTTTCTAAAATTTTTGTCATATCAATAAAATATATAGATCTTGACATCCGTACGGTTAAATCATTCATTAATATTTTTAAAAATATCGAATCATCAATATGAGATTAAACACTAGTTAGAAGTACGGGTCAAATTACTGGTTGACTGTTAAAAAAGAAAACCAAATATATTTATTTTTTTCTAAAATTTTTGTCATATCACTGAAATATGTATACCTTGACATCCGTATGGTTGGATCATTCAGTAATATTTTTAAATATATCGAATCATCAATATGGGATTAAACACTAGTTAGAGGTACTCGTCAAACTACTCTTTGACTATTAATAAGGCAAACCAATTATATTTATTTTTTTCTAAAATTATTATCATATCACAAAAATATACAGGTCTTGACATCTGTACGGTTGGATCATTCATTAATATTTTTAAAAATATCGAAATATCAATATGGGATTAGACAATAATTAGAAGTACTGGTCAAACTACTCTTTGACTATTAAAAAGGCAAACCAAATATATTTATTTTTTTCCAAAATTTTTGTCATATCACAAAAATATACTGATTTTTGTCCCAAACTGATGTTTGGAGTTTTTTAAAAAATATTTATAAAATGTGGTATTTATGATAAAATCGATCCAAATCATGAATTAAATTTTTTCTTAAAACATTGAATTCTCAAAAATAAATTTTAAAATTTAGAATATAATAATCTTTGTAAGGAAAATATTAATTAATATTTATGTCCTGTAAAAGTTATCAAATTATATAATAATAATAATAATAATAATAATAAAATTGACACTCCTAAATTCGACGGATCGCGGTAGTATTTAGAGCCACGTCACCGATCTGCGTGAATTATATCTAATGGACCATATTCAACTACTATCACAACAATCCAACGATTGAAATTACATTTTATAAAAAATATTTACACGCAAAAACAAAACAAAATTATATATAAAGAAACTAACCCTAAACCCCCCCACCCCCTACCTTGCGCGTTCCAACCCCCCCCCCCCCTCTTTCCCCTTTCCCTCACGCCGCACCTCCCTCCCCCTTCGCTGTTTTTTTCCGGTCAACCTACCTCCCCCTCCCCTGTTTTTTTTCTTTCTGTTTTTATAGTATGTTGTATACTTCATCCTAGCTTCATAATAGTACTAAAACTATATCTCGAAAATGGGATTTCAGCTTCTACTGAAGGAAATACAGGAACCCATCTTTTTCAAAGTTGGAGTTTCTCGATTCAAGGTTGGTGTGCTGAAAACGGTGAATTATTGCTTGTCTATCAGTTTATGCCTAATGAAAGTCTTGATAATCTGTTGTATCCAGATTCTGAACCCATTTGGTGCCGTCCCAGATGGCGAAATGTGGATGGTTGTGTTGTTTGTAGCTCAAGTGTTCGAGTTAATGCCTCAGAGAGTGAAAAAGATGGAAATGGTTATATAACATATATAATCTGAGTTCATAATAAAATGGTTACACATATATAATATTGTTGTCGGCTTGGCCTCTGTTTTGACTTATTTGCATTAAGAATGTAAACAACAAGTGATTCACAGAGACATAAAGACTAGTAACAGTATGATGGATGCAAATTTTAATGCCAGGCTCGGAGATTTTGGGTTGGCAAGGCTGATGGATCATGACAAGAGCCCCGTCTTTCGAAAATGGGATTTAGTTGAGTTTAAGGCTGCCGGAAACTGGACGGATTTTAGGAAGCTCGCCGAAATCTGGATATTTTCCGGTTTCCGGCTAGTTTTTTTTTTGAAATTTCTGTGCGTAAATACAATCGTATTCGGTAGTATTTAGAATCCTATTTTCGACCAGATACTGTTGAATTGAATAACTGGGCGGGCCTTTTGAATTTTGTCATAAAATTTAATTGTTTGGGCGGGACATTCGAATTTTATCCGAAAAATTAAATTTGACCGGAAACGGTTGTATTTAGTCGGTTGTATTTAAGCGGTTGTATTTAGTCGGTTGTATTTAGTCGGTCGTATTTATTACTAAATACAACCGGTTTACTAAATATTACTCGAGCAAATACAACCGGTCCAAAAACCGGTTGTATTTAGCTAAATACAACCGAAAACGGTTGAATTTAGCTAAATACAACCGGTTTTAAACCGGTTGTATTTAGCCGTTTTTCTTGTAATTTTAATTTCAGGCCTTTTGTGTTCTGGCCTACAAAACGTATGCTTTATAAGTAGAAAATTTCTTTTTTATCATTAGAAACTGATCAGAAAAATGTTTTCATGTCATATGTTAAACACCAATTTTCAAGTAGCAGTCATACCAGGACTAGAATTTTTCAAATTAGCCTAATGAACTTATAAAATTTAAAGTTGCATCCAAGAAAAATGTATATTGCACTGGAAATATGGAGCACTACGATACTGTCTAGGATATTCAATTTTGCCTTCTTTTTTCTTGCCAAGTGATGTTGCAGGGTGCACTCCTACAAGACCTTAATTTCTGCAGTCAATTTTTGACGTATCATGAGAGCACTATTTCTCGATTGACATGAATTTAACGGACTTGAATTAACAACCTTTATTAATAAGTAAAATCTTATTTAATTGATACTACCTCTTTTTAGTTAATATTTTAGTTTCACTTATTTTTTTTTCACCACATTTTGATTTCACATTTTACAATTAATGTTATAACTGTAGGTGTATTATTTTTATTATTTTTATTCCTATATGATTCTACATGTATTATTTTTACCCGTTTTTTGAATTTTATAAGTCATACTTTTTTATTATTTTTATAGGCTATTTTTAGTTATGTTTTAAAAGCGAAACCTTACTTTGGTTTCACTTATTTTTTATTTCACCACCTTTTGATTTCACCTTTTATGATTAATTTTATAAATTTTATTGTATTATTTTTATACATTTTGATATCTAAATGACTTATAATTCTATATATATTATTTTTATCTGTTTTTTGAATTTTATAAGCCATACTCTCTTTTATTATAGGTTTGAATCCTATTTTTCATTTTGTTTTAAAATAAATAGATTTATAAATTGGCCCAACTAAATAGGTTACAAAAAATATAAACCACAACCGAGTAAATAGTTCATGTGTTTAAACTTGAATATTTTAATTTTAATTTTTTAATTATTGGTGGAATTCCATTTTAATAAAATGATATGGATATTATAAACATTCACCCCTAGCAAATAATAAAATTGTTCAAATCTTATTATGATTACAATTCTATTTCCGTATAACTCTAAATTAGTTTTTGATAGGGTACTTGGTTTAATCTTAGTACGGTTACGCCGTATTTTAATTTTACTCCTGAATTTCTATTCTATGTAGAGTTCTCTGTTGACTTTTAACGAAATGTAAATTATTGGAATCATATTATAATTACGATATTTCTATTTTTCGTATAATTTTTTTTATTAAAATAATAAAATGAAATCTCTTATACATTGTTACTAATAAGGGAAACCATGGAAACCATCTTTTAAGGATACTTTGATTTCACCCCTTTTCTCGGTTTCGCGAACTTTTGGTTTCACCCCTTTTTAAATCTTACTACAGCTCTAAATATATCATTATTATTCTTTTTTTATTCCTATATGACTCATAATTTTATATATAATATTTTACCCGCTTTTTGATGCTTATATACCAAATATTTATATTACTTTTATATATAAATGCAATCATATATAGATTGCAATTTCTACATTAATGCCTCTAAAATTCTATTTTAGCACCAAATGCAAATTTATGCATACATAAAGAATGTTTATTAGAAAAAAATATGCGGTCACAAACTATATAAAACATAAATTCAGCTAACAATAAGAAATGTAATATGCAATTATTTAGTAATATTGATTTAATATTTTGTTAAATTATCCGTTGTGTTGCTCATTGCATGGTTAAAATTTCAATGTAAAATATATTAGTCATGTCTTTTCAGACATAGAGACATAATAATGTTAAGTTAGTTGTTTTAATAAGATTTGAGTTAATGAAAACTACATATAATTTAAAAAAAATTGCAATAAGATTACAGTTTTATTTATTATTTATTACATTCTCATATACAACCTCGTACCACTACACCATATCGTCACATGTGCTTTTTATCGTACACATAATATGTAAGTGCGCTAAATAAATATTTTATTTAACTTGAAAGATAGTTACTTGAATTCCGCAAAAAAAGATACTTGAATATTTGTAGGGTTAATTTTAAAGAAATGAATTCCAAATATAAAGTTAGGGTCCGCAAGAGTTGACTCAGTTGGTTAAATAGGGGATAATTATCCTCTTGATCAGAGCTTCGAATCCCACAGGAGGAGAATTTATGATTATGACTCCTGAGGCAGAGCCTGTCGCTTAAATGTGGTTTACTTGGTTTACGTGATTTACAGGCTAGTGCGTGAGCCCGTGGGGTTTATCCAATACGCAGCCGAAGGGTAGCGGCTGCGGGTTCCCTACGATAATAAATAAATAAATATAAAGTTAGGCATAGTATATAAATGGATTATTGTATTATTTGTTAATCAATTTTTAGTTTAAAAATATATCTCTTATATTTTTAACATATTTTTTATCATAAAAAGTAATTAAAATGTACATATATAATTTTTAAAGAAATAATTGAAAATAAAATCGATTATATATAAATAATCTATATTGGTATTACATATTTAGATAAGTTTTAATTATAATGAGTCAATGCATTTTAGTTTATTTCGAATTTGAAATCAGAACTTGGCCCATTGTTTAAAAAATACTCGAAATTTGACTACATGACCCGACCGAAAAATATGATCACATTCTACGTTTAGTAAATTTAAATTACAATTTCGGCGAGAATATCTTACCAATAATGTGAATTTTTTTAAAATTAATGGGTTTGAGGACTTTATAAGATCAAGTCAATTGATTATTTGTATTAAAATTACTAACTTCACTCGTAGCGCATTATTGTATTTGGGAGTTGTCCTGATTTTAAAAATATTCAAAATTTGATATGAGATCTCACAAGATTTGTTAAAACTATGATAATATATTAAATCGATTTATTTTTCATTTTTTACTTTAAAAAACTAGCTTTTTAAAAAAGAATTACTTTATATAAGAAATATTCATTGGTCAAGATAATATTGTACAAATATTTTAAATTAATTTAATATTTTGAATTATTCAAATAAAAGTTATATCTATACTATATTGTATTATTTGATTCAATGCATTTTATACTATTTAAAGAAAATATATATATATATTGTTCAATAATTTGAATGAATTAACTAATTCAACTGATATTTATAAAATTTTATCGAATTGAAAAATATTTAATTTTAGCAGAATAGTATGCAATGTTATCAAATTACTATATAAAGAAATATTAGAGTTGTAATGAAAGAAACTTAAAAACTGTTTAAATAACGATATAATTACAATTTTTACTCGAATTCTAGAAAAACAAATTATGAATATCAATAATAAGTCTTTACAATATATAATATATTTTTATGTTACAACCATGATTGATATTCGGTTGCGTAAAAAATAGATATAGATTGTTTGTCACTGATAATGTGAATACTATATATAAATTATTGTAATTTATTTATTACATAATTTTATTTTTTGAATAATTATAAATGCGTGTTATCTAAGTAATCAATTGCCTCAGTAGTGGTAATAATGATTATATATATTAATAAATCAAATATTTAGCATATAAATAATTGAAACTATCATAATTTACTAAAAAATGTAACATACGATAGCTGACACACACATATAACTTAATTTTACTTTGTTCATATTAAGGTAAATAAAAAACTTATATTTTTTCATACATATATACGTTTAATTTCAAAAACTAGCATTTTCATTAAATCACTTTTATATTTATATTATTGTATATTATGATTGTAAGTCATTCTAATTTAAGTTATGCATTTTTTATCTTTTTAAATTGAGTAAGTTAATTGTAAGTTAGTAGTGAATTAAGTAATAATATAGATCGGTACAAATAGTTTATTTAAATAAAATTCAAAATTTTTGGTCAACTTTGTATTCAACATATATGTTAATTTTTAGTTTTTTTTGTAAACATACTAACAGCATTCTATATATTAAATTTAATCATTTCATTTTAAACTTATACCGACTAGCCTTTTATATTCATTCCTTAATACAATTTATCACAAACAATAATATATATATTTTGCTTAATAAATTATATTAGAAACGTTATGTAATTTGATAATGTCTTGTACGAAAATAATACATTAATAAACAATCAATTTTGTATTTGATAATGTTAGAAGTATAAAATGAGTTATTAAAATAATTACAAATGTCACATGTCACATGTTGATTGACTAAATATAAAAGGAACCCTGCAGTTACATTAACAGGACCAATTGAATTTTTTCATTATGTCACATCACCCATACCATGTCATTTTGTGACAATTTTTTATAACTTTTTTTTTTGCCTCAAACATTACTCTTACAATAATACAAGAAATCACGATCCCTTTAGTTTTTTTTTTTCACTCCAGAACAACGTCAGTTTTTTCTTGAATCAGCTTCCACAATTCACTAACATGCCTTTCCTCGGTTAATGAAGTTCCAATGGCACAACGTATGACAAAAATATCACCCAAGACTGCATGAGTCATATAAGCTCGTCCACTTGAATTTACTGCTTCCATCAATTTCCAGTTTAAAACCTTCGAGCTCTCCTCTCCTTCTTTTTCATACGGTTTTAGTCGAAAGCAAACAAGGGAAAACTTCACAGGCACCACCACTTCGAACCTGTTGTCAGACTTGACCAGTGCCTCAAAATGTTTGGCCAATTCAATGTCACTTCTAATATGTGTCATTAGATTGTGTATACCATATCTACGCAACACAAACCACAGCTTTAGTGCCCTGAATCACTTGCTAGATGCAATTTGCCAGTCCATGAAGTCCACGACTTGCTTAGATTCACTAGCCTCGTTTCTCAGAACCTCGTCAGTCACAGACAAAGAGTCTAGCAGAACCCTTGGACTTTTCACCCATAGGCAACTACAATCCATGTTTGTTAATAACCATTTGTGGAGATTCATGCTTATGGAATCAGCAAACTCTATACCTTGAAGATAATGCCTCAACTCGGGACATATAAAAGCACTTCCAGCATACGCAGCTTCAATATGAAGCCACATACTATATTTTTGGGCCAATAAACCAAGTCCCTCAACAGGATCAACGGAGCTAGAAGGTGTGGCTCCAGCCGTTGCACAAAGAAACAATGGCACTAAACCTGATTCCAAGTCACGTTCTATAGCCATCATAACATCATTCGGTTTTAGTGCAAAGCACGTAGACAATGATGTGGGTATGACACGAAAATTCCTAGGAGGAATCCCAACTAATTTAGCTGCCTTCTTGACAACAAAATGTGTTTGATCAGACGCATAAACGACTAGCTTTGTTATATTATCTTCACCATATTGTTTCAAAGCTTTGTCTCTAGCAGCAGCAAGTACACATACTAGGCCTTCAGAAGTACTTCCATGTATAACTCCTCCACCGTTCCCAGCAAAAAGAAACGATTGAGGGAGGTTAAGCATTTTGCCTAGCCAATCCATGACAATCATTTCGAGCTCTGTTGCTGCTGGAGAACATATCCAGTTGAAGCCGACGACGTTCAGAGCATTGCAAAGCATCTCTCCATGAAACGCAGCATTACTTGTAGTTGCGGGAAAGTAAGCGTAAAAGTTTGGACTTTGCCAATGGGTAATGCCTGGAATAATGTTGGTTTCGATTTCTTGGAGAATGGATTCAAGTGAAGTTGGCTGAAAAGGAGCTTCTTTGGGGTACAGATTTAAAAGAAAACCTGGTTTAACTTGGCTTCGAACAGGGTACTTGTCTACATTCTTGTAGTAACCTGTGATGAACTCGATTACTTTATTCGATTCACTGGAAAAGAATTTTAAGTTCAAGGGATCAAATTTTTGAAACAAGAGGCTACCCATGTTTTTCTCTGTAATATATTATTCAGCTGTGTCGCTTATATAAGCAAACAACGAAGCATACTATACTAGAAGTATTTTGCTTGTTTTTTTCGTTTCTTGAAACATTGATACTTTTTTAAAACTAGGTGTCCAGCCAAATTTATCTGCACCTCAACCAATGGTGGAAAAGGTTAGCACGATATCATATACATAAAATAACACATGGCGTATAGTTAAATGGGGTCCGACAATAAATAGACTGTTTTGTTTAGTTTTGTAGCAAAAGTCGGTCCCTGCGGGTGACTCCAAATCTCATGTGTTTTCCGTACCTAGGATGTTTTTTCGGGGAAATTTTTTTAGTTTTTTCGACTCGGATCAGAGATATGAACTTCTCATATTAATGTTTAAAAGTTAACTCTTTGGAATAGTTGTTTGGTCTTAAATTTCAATTTTGAATAAGTTACTTGGATGTTTCAACTCATTTATATAAATACTAACTAAAACGTCTATTTATTAAATATTTTTTTTTCAAAATATTAAAATATAATATGCTAATTAACAGCTATTCACTCTAAGCTAACAACCTAAAATCCAGGAAATTGAAACCTGACATTATGATAGTCAAAACAGTAATAATTATTATGTGGTTGAAAAGGCCGGAATACAATATAATCAGGTTTCATAATTATTATGTGGTTGAAAAGGCCTGAATACAATACAATTAGGTTTCATACTAGGGTATTTCCTGGAAAAAAAAAAATCTTTTCACAAATTGGAAAAGATATAGTAAATTGGAAAACTAGGGTACATATTTAAAAGAAAATGTGGTTTAACTGAATAAAAAAATTGTAGGCGTTTTGTGGTTGAAAGGACCCCGAATACGGGACAACCAAAATGAATGGTATAGTAAGTTGGAAAATAATTCACGTGGAAAAACAATAAGTATTCATACTAGTTTCATATTTATTTATTTTATTCAAGGGAACCCGCAGCCGCTATCTTTCGGGTACGTACTGGGTAAACCCCGCGGGCTCATGCAATAGTCTGCAAACTACGTGAACCAAGATAAACCGCACTTAAAGGACATGCTCTGGTTTAGAAGGTATAATCATAAATTCTCCTCCCGTGAGATTCGAACCTTTGACCAAGAAGATATCCTCCCTTTAACCAACTGAGACAACCCGTGCAGACTACTTACAACATTTAGGATGTGACTAATTTAGATAGTTGGTTACAGGTTAGCCAAGAAGCTAGGTTGTATGGTGATTACAAGGATCCCGAAGTCACCCCTCCTGAAAGAGACTATGAGCTAACCCCTGATCAAAGAAAGGAGGGAAAATCTTCTAATGCAGTAACAATCACTCCAATTTCACAAATTTCTGTGAAGGATCATAATGTCCAGAAGTGGAAGGATTGTACATTGTTAATTGATAGTGATAGTAAGGGTCATTTACTACAAATGTAACATTTCATAAGAATGTTTGATATTTACCAATATTATTTTGTAGTTGTGGATGATGTTACTAAGGAATACCCTAGTCCAATGAAGGTAGCATGCAATGATCAGGGCCCCCGACAACTTATGACTTTTGCCAAAATTTCAACATACGGTTGGAAAGAAGTAGCTAATTTTCAGAAAATGGACACGATACACGTTCATTTTCTGAGAGGATGAATTGTAAGTATTCGAGAATGGTTTAATCTGGGGTCATCTATCATACGAATAGATGACTGTACCCATGAGGTGGACTATTATCTTCAATCCCACCAGGGTAGTTACACCTAACACACAATCTGGTTGAAATTTGGCATCTTCTACTATTGTACAAAGTTTGTGTTCAATTTGAAACCACAGGTAGACGAGGTCATCTGAACTATGATAAGTTCACAATTCATGGTGGGTACTCTAATATCTTAGCTGTTTTCTAGAATAAGTGTTGTGTATCGCAATATCATAATATGTTGGAAGGGATATTAGTATGTTGTTTTGATTTTATGTTGTCCAGTAGTAATACAATTGTTTAAGGGGGGTTGGAAACAATTATATAAACGTTTCGAACAAGTATAAAAAAAAACAATTCTTTATATTTCTGATAAAAACTGTTACAAACTCTCTGAAGAAATTTTGATGTTCTTGAGAGCTGCTAGGTCGTACAATGCTCGAGTTAATCACTATGTGATGACCTAAACTGTGTTTATATAATACACAGCTGCTACAAATCAATCTAACATATGCATTATCAAATACTAACAGAAAATGATACATATCTTTAACTGAATATACAAAGTCCTATCACTCAGAACGAACAGATATCCATCCCTCAAAATAAGGAACATAATCAATCTTCACAACAGACTACCTTCAGATGCTGATGTTCTGCAAATACTGATGATGCATCAAATCCTGATGACACATCAAATACTGATGACATCTAAAACAGTCAGATCCTGAGCTCCTCCTGATCATTGAGAATCAGCACGTAACAATCTTCCCCAATTTATGCTTAATGTAATGAAGCACAAATTTCATTCTCAATGATGCCAAAACCAATTACAAAATATGCAAGGAATAAGGCTTACTTCAGTATCCTAAGATAACTGACAGTTGTTTCCAGAAAGTCATTCAACCTTTCTTCCTCCTTGTCTTGAAGGACTTTGACAAGCTTTTTCTTCAACTCTTTCTTCTCTTCAATATCTTCTCCAAGCTGATAAATGGATGATCTTAATTTAGAGATCGAACTCTTAGTTATTTCAAGATCACCAATCAACATAAAGCTTAAGCTAACATCTTCATGATCAGGACTGTAAGATAACTGAGGATTGTTGAGAAAAACTTTTAGAACTGCAGCTCCCTTTTTCATCTTCATTTCTTGACCAGTATAAGTTCTGTACATAGGAACATAATAACCATTGTATTTGTCTTCTTTATTCATGATTCTTCTTCTGATACTCTCAAGTATCATAGAAGACCAGTTTCTGGTGACATTGTCCTCAATTCTAAGAAGATAGTGAATATATTTTAACTCTGTCACAGTCTTCATCAAGAATTGCTACAATGTAAAGCTTTTAACTTTACCATCTCTCAAGAAGTACAAAATCTCTTCTCTAACATCACCAAGATTTATCTTCCTATATACAATCTTTACAGCTTCAACCTTTTCAAGATGTGAAGGAGTAACTCTTTCACCAAGATTGTCAGTCTGAATATCTGTGTCCAGTAAATCAAACCTCAGAGTTTCCATTCCAGAATGACCAATACCTCCTCTAGTACGAGTTTTAATAAGCTTTAGATTTTCATTATGTTCTACCTAAGAAGGTTTCTTGATGGACTTATGAATATTCTCCTAATCTGAAACAGGATCCCTTAGTCCCGCTGACACAAATTCAATATGCTTGAATCCTTTAGGATAAGTAAATGAATAAACATCTTTTCATCTTTTATCCTTCTTGCTGAGAGGAGCATACCCTGTAGATAAATCATGAATCTTCCCTCTTATTTTATGCCACAGCCCTCTCCTTGAATTTAGAATTCTTTGCACATAGTCAATGTATGCTTGATCATCTCTCCTTCTGTCAATTATTTCTTGTTCATCAAGAATCGAATCATCCAATACTTTGATTACCTTTTTATCAGTGTCAAAATCAGTTATCAGGTTCACAACATTAGGATCTATTTTTTCCTCAGGATTTATGTCTTCTTCAAGAGACACATTTGCATTAGTTATATCAACTTGAGTAATGTCAGTGGTTGATTTCTTCTTTCTTTAGACAATCATCTCTTCAGTATCCTCAGCTTCTTCTTTTAAATCGTGTTCTTATACAGGAACAAAACCTTCTCTGAATAGAATATTTAGAAATGCATAATCAATTGCAGACACTTGACTTGGTTTAGAAATTCTTCCTCTCCCTCTTCTTTCTCTGGCCCTTGTAGTTCTTCCACCCCTTTTTCTTCTTCCTTCAGAGGTGTTTGCTTCAGCTTCAATTTGAGCCATTAACTCCTTCTATTGCATAACAGCTTCTTCAGTTGTTAGATCAGGAAATTCTTCAGTTATCAACCCAAGAGCACTCTTGACATTCTTTTGCTCAAACCTTTTATCTTTGTAGTACATAACAATCTCTTCACCTGTTTTCTTGTGTCTGTAAGGAAAGAATAATCCTTTGGCATCTGCTAAGTTAGAGATTGTAACATCAGCAGTTTCAGAAGCATCAACATTAGTCTTGTGATTAACTCCATGAGCACCAGTAAACTTTTCTTGTCCCAAAAAACCAGATCTTTTAGAATATTGAGGTTGTTGGGCAATATGAGTAATTTGAACATTTGCAACCGGATTTTTATCATCATCACCATCAGTATCTTTACCTTTCAACTGAATAGAGTCAGGTGTACATTTTGTGATAGCTATCTTCTCCCCCTTTTTGGCATCAGTATTTGAAAGAAGAGAAAATATAGCATCCAATTTATCAGCCATTGAAGACATTTTATCTTCCAAGGAAGAAAAACTAGTATCCATGCTTTATTGAGATTGAACCACGGCTTTAACAGAATTTTTCACACTTATGAGTTCAGCTGAAGTAAGTGGATTAATCATAAATATATCAATCTTATTCTGTAAACTAGCATGAGATGTCTTTATATCAGCAAGTTCAGAGAGAATTCCTTTCACGGAGATGGTAGAGGCCTTTAGATGCAATTTAAGTTCAGGGTTGTGAAGTCCATCATAGGCCCTGTGAATATTTTGCATACCAACAGCTGAGGAGATAGAAGTATGTGCATCTCTCCATACAAAATCCCATTCAGTCTTTCGAAAATGCTCAGCATTAACATTGTAATAAGAAGGATCAGCATTGAAATGTGAAGAAGAACCAATATTGGACTATTTAGATGCATTAATAGCAGTCTTAAGCTGAGCTGTGTCAGAATCATCATGATCACTATCTTCATCAGAATCAGAGCTAGACAGACCCTCAGAAGAGTTTGTAGAGCTAGGCAGAATTGCTTTGCCTTTAAGAGGATCCTTAGCATTAAGTGTTTGTTCCTGATGAGATCCTGAAATATAAAACAAGGTAACACCTAAATCTCTCTTTTCTTTTCAAGTGATCTCATCACTTCTCACACAATATATTACTTTTAAGAGTAATATGTTTCTCACATAAGAAAGTTTATAAGTAAAGAAAAACGTATAAAATTATTTTCTCAAAACTGCCTCTCCTTTTTCCTGGACATGAGACTGCCACTCAAAATTTAATTTTCTCTCATAGTATTGTCACACAGTCTCACAGAAAAGCACAATCACACATTTTGCAAAGAAATAAGAGATGGATGAGAGGAGTAGTATGCTTGTCATATAAATAGAGGTAACCTCAAACAAGAGAATATTTATAATCATACAAATATGAGGAACAACAGAGAAAAATAAGCAAATCCTGAAGGTGAGTCCTCAAGTAGAAGTGATGATAGTGGATGAATAAACAACGTATCAGGATGTTTTAACAAGCTAGTTAGCAGCAAAGAATCATCAGTAGAAGCTGCTTGAATGGATAGTCGATCAACATCAGGATTTTTTTAGCATCGGGATTTGATTTGTCAGGAGAATGAACTAGGCCAGCATCAGTAATTTGAACTGATGGTTCTTGTGGGGCCTGGGGAATATGAGCTGCTTCAGCAAGAATTAGTGAAGGTTTTTGTGTAATCTCCTCAAATATTAGATCATTAATAACTGCATCCACCTTTGATAATACATTCTGATGATTTTCTTTTATTGCAGCAGTTGTTCAGAGGTAGCAAGAAGATCACCTTGAGCAATATCAACAATTATTTGTGCAGCCTCTTTGCCTGCATCTTCCTTTTGAGAAGATGGTTCTTGCGTGACTGGATGTGTCTCAGTTGCTAAATCCCTTTGAGACTTAGGTTCTTGTGGACTAACATCCATAGCAGAGGACTGAGCCTTTTTCTTCTTTCTGATGTACCTAACCACATCTTTAGCGTCTCTTTTCAACTTGCTCTTGTCAGTTTTCTTGGTCTCAGCAGTTTCTTTGTTCACTGGAAAAATTTTGATCAGAGCACTAGCATCAGTAGTTGGCTCCTTAGTTCCAGCTGCATTAACAGAGTCATCAGGAATTACAACTGATGATTTTATTTTCTTCATCCTTGGCCCAATGGGCATCTGATCATCAGAGTTAGAATCATATTGCATGATCAGCCTTCTTTTCCGGACTGGAAAATATTCTTCTTTCTTCTCACTCTCACTCAGTGAGGCCTGTTGAGCTCTTTGCTTAGATTTGACAGATTTCTTAACCAGCCTTTTTTTAGTACAACTGACGCCTTTTGAGAGACATCAGAGGAGGCTGATTTAGGAGCTGGATTGGAGTTCTGTTTAGGAGAAGGAATGTTTGGATTAGAAACAAGATGAGTAGTATCTTGTTCCACAACATCAGGAAATGTTACAGAGGTGCTAGCATCATGATTTGTAGGAACTTGTGAAGGAGTAGGTCTATTTCTCAATAGAAATTTTCTGACCTCCTGAGGCAGGAAAGGAGGTCCTGAAAATTTATTCTTTTCATCTCTTTTAATATGATCAGTGATAGCCTTATCAGAAATTTGAAATACAGGAAGCAATTCATCATTATCAAATTCAACATTAGGGCATAGAAAATTAAAAATTAGTTGAAGAAATCTAGTATACCCTATTACTCCTGATATATCCGTTCTCCTAGAAATTATGAATTAAAGAATGGTGTTACCATAGTCAAAATTACAAGAATAGAGAAGAGAGTACCCAATTTTCACAGAAGTAGACGGAAGAGCATCAAAATTTGTTGTCTTATTCAAGAAATATCTGCTGATGTAATCAAAAAAGAAATTACATTCTCTCTTTAATTTTATCCTTGTCAATTTTCCAATTGTTGTGATATCACCTTTGTAGTTCAGAGTTCTGAGCATATCAAACAACTACTCAGTTGCATAATTATCAGGAGCACCATCACAAGCAGGCAACCTCAATGCTTGAACCAAAACATCAGCATCAACCTCGTACCTGCGTCCCTTATATTCAAAAGAGAAAGCGGTATTTATTTCATTAACTAGAGTTGTATCCTATACCTGTATTACAGCCCCGTATGATACCTTATTAGGATTTGTGAGAGCATATCCAATTGGACATTGGAGTAAGAAATCCTGTATATCATGAAAAGATTGAGGAAACTGCTGATGTGTAAGCGGAGCCAAGTAGTTATTGGTTCCGAAAGTGTTGCCATGAATAATAGTGGTTTGGCTGAAGAAGGGTGAAATCTCAGAAGATGACATGATGTTTGTAGGCGTTGAAGAAAAGTATTCGTTAGATGTGAATAGTGAGGCTCTGTTTATGATGATATGTGTCACAGAGGTTCTTGTGCAAATATAAGTTTGCAAAGCTTAGTTGTATGTAACACACTCTGAGAAGGAAGCTTAGTGAATTAGACTTCTGATAGAGGATAATTACTGAAAAATAGGAGTGGAAAGTGGAGTAATATGCGGAATTAGCAACAAATGACACACTGCTCTTTTAATAAATTGTTGTGTGACTTTGTTCAACAATTTATCCACTTTTAAACAATAATTAAGAAGACAATCACTTTTTAGCATTAAACAATTCAAAAATCAATTTTTAATAATATTCTAAATTAAAACATGCTGACCTGTCATCAGTATTTGGTACCTCTTACCTGTCAGGATTTGACATCGTCAGAATTTATCGATTCAAATTCATCAGTGTTTGTCAAAACAACTCAAACTTATCAGAAAAACCATAATTTTACTCTTAAGAATCATTAAAATATACATGTTAATAGTGTGATTTAGAGATTAATAGGCTATAATTAAGAACAAGCACATGCATACACAACTAAGGAACATAGATTATGTATGGTAAACAGAACAAACAAAATTTCATTAATAATTCAAGAGAGTACATTTCATGAAATTTTTGATTGCATGCATAGGTGATTACAAGAAGATCCCAGTCTAATGGAGAAGAACATCAACAGCCTTAATCGAAGAGACAAGGTTGTTATGGTTTGTTAGTCCTCATGCTCTACATGAACAATATAGCAAGACGAATGATCCGTTCATGCTGACGAATAGCTTCTCGTCTTTCTTCCTCCAAGCGATCGAGATGGATGCAATAATTCATTTCGAAGAACAGGAGATACGCCATGACCTCCTGTGGAACCCAGTTCCACACTTCATTGGGAATGGTAGTGATGTGCCATTCCTGCTGCCAATCTTCGCAGCTAAACTCCACAGTGAAGGTTTTGTAGTTCATGAACAGATTGCATTGAACCATTTTTGTGGGAGAGGAGAACAAGAAGGAGAGAGTTAAGATTTGAGTGTTTGTAAATATATGATTGAACTTGATGAGAATGATGGTTTAAATAACCGAGAGAGAGAGAGAGGGAATTTTAAATGACTAGGGGTCTAATTAATTATTAAGTGCAGAGTTAACTTAATGATTTAACCAAAAAAATTATTAAAGCGCGTCTCCCTAGACTGATTTGCAATGATGACAATGATATATATTCATACATGCACATTTAGAAAATAAATTCACTTAATTTATCATGCATATAATAAAATACATCAAAAATTCCAATCTTAATATATTGAACAACATTTAGGACATATCAGGATTTGATCAATCTACGTTAGGATTTGATCAAATATAAATTTAAAAGAAATTATCTGTCCCAACTAACCATACCAAGTTCATTGAAAAGCTTTGTAAACTTTGTTACGACCTACTCCGATTCAATTTCTCGAAAGAAACCCGAGACCCATGCACAGGCTCCTTTCATTTCGTTGCTTCAGGTAATGGCTTCGTAAAGATATCAGCCAGCTGCTGATCAGTAGGAACAAAATGAAGCTCAATCGTTCCTACCATGACATGCTCTCTTATAAAGTGATATCTGATGCTGATATGTTTAGTAAGAGAGTGTTGCACTGGGTTTCCTGTCATAGCAATAGCATTTTGATTATCACAATAAATAGGAATTTTAGAAAATGATAATCCATAGTCCATGAGTTGGTTTCTTATCCATAACAACTGAGCATAACAGCTCCCAGCTGCTGCAATATATTCAGCCTCAGCAGTTGAAGTAGAAATGGATTTCTGCTTCTTACTGAACCATGAGACTAATTTGCCTTCCAAAAACTGACAGCTCCCAGATGTACTCTTCCTGTTTATCTTGCAGCCATCAAATTCAGCGTCTGAATATCCACATAATTCAAAATCAGCATCCTTTGCATACCAGAGACCAAGTGATACAGTACCCTTGAGGTATCTCAAGATTCTTTACTGCAATAAGATGTGGCTCCCTTGGATTTGCCCGAAATCTTGCACACAAACAGGTGGCAAACATAATGTCTGGCCTACTAGCCGTTAGGTACAAAAGAGAACCAATTATACCTCTGTAGTTTATGATATCAACTGTTGTACCTTCATGAGGATCAAGCTTTGTAGCAGTTGCTATAGGAGTAGTTGCAGTTGCACTTTCTTGCATGTTAAACCTTTTCAGCAAATTATTTGTGTACTTCGACTGATTAATGTAGATACCATTATCAGTCTGTTTAATTTGCAAACCTAAGAAGTAGTTCATCTCTCCTATCATGCTCATTTGATATCTCGATTTCATCAACTTTGAGAACTTATCACACAATTTTTGATTAGTTGATCCAAAAATGATATCATCCACATAAATTTGAACTAAAAGCAGATCTTTACCTTGATTCAGATAAAATAAGGTTTTATCTATTGTACCTCTTTTGAATCCACTTTCAAGCAGAAACTGAGCAAGGGTCTCATACCATGCCCTAGGTGCTTGCTTTAGTCCATAGAGTGCTTTATCAAGTCTATAAATGTAATCAGGATGTTTGGGATCCACAAAACCTGGTGGCTGTTCAACATAGACTTCCTCTTCAAGTTCTCCATATAGAAATGCACTCTTGACATCCATCTGAAAGACTTTAAGTTTCTTGTGTGCAGCATATGCCAAGAAAATTCTAATTGCTTCCAGCCTAGCAACAAGAGCAAATGTTTCATCATAGTCAATGCCTTCCTATTGGGAATATCCTTTAGCCACCAATCTTGCCTTGTTTCTAACAATGGTTCCATCAGAATCAGTCTTATTTCTGAAGACCCACTTTGTGCCTACAATTGACCTATTTTTAGGTCTAGGCACCAGCTTCCAAACTTCATTTCTTTCGAACTCATTAAACTCTTCTTGCATAGCTATGACCCAATTTGCATCCTTGAGTGCATCTTCTACTTTCTTTGGCTCTTCTTTTGAAAGTAGATTGTGATACAAACATTCATTTTGAGTTGCAGTCCTTGTCTTTACACCTTCATCAGGATTTCCACTGATCAGATCAGGAGTATGATCTTTAGTCCATTTTATGGCACTAGGAAGTGTCCTTCTGGAGCTAGATGCTCCCCCTGAATTGTATGCCTCATCAAATGCATTTGAGGCTCCCCCTGAATCAGTGCTGTCATCTCCTGATGAAGTTTTGGGACTTGACTCATGTCCATCTGAAATTGAATCAGCATTGGATTCTGAATAACCAGATTGAGAAGAACCTTGAGTTGATTCTTCAGTGTTAGTACTATCAGTTGAACCTTGTTGTTGCTCCCCCTCAACATGTGCAGGTTCATTAGTACAATGATCATCTTCAGAATTTGAAAGAGTATCCGGATTTGGATCATCAGTAATTGATAGTTCATTAGAGTTTGATCTAGATTCCAATAGTGCATTTTCATTTGCAAAGATTAGACTTTCATGAGAGTCTTCTTCAAAACCAGGAATCTTCTTATCATCAAAAGATACATTTATGAAGATAACTACAGTATTTGTTCTCAGATTGAAAACCATGTATGCTCTTGATGGTGAGTAACCAACAAATATTCCTTCATCAGCTTTTGATTCAAATTTTCCTAGCTGATCAGTATGAGTTCTCAGAACAAAGCACTTACATCCAAATACATGAAGATGTTTGAGACTGGGCTTCTTTTCTTTCAGAATCTGATAAGGAGTAACACCATGTATGTCTATCAGTGTGATATTCTGAGTATAACAGGCTGTGTTTACTGCTTCAGCCCAGAAGTAAGTGGGTAGTTTTGCTTCTTCCAGCAGAGTCCTACCAGCTTCAATCAGGGTTCTGTTCTTTCTCTCAACAATACCATTTTGTTGGGGTATGTCAGGAGCTGAAAATTATTGTTGTATGCCTTTGTACTTGAAAACTTCCTCCATTTTTGAGTTCTTGAACTCAGTGCCATTATCACTTCTCAGTATTTTCACTTTGTGGGTGGATCCATTCTCAATTTTCCTTATATGATTCAGAAGAATTTATGGAGTTTCATCCTTCCTGTGTAGAAAATAAACCCAAGTGTATTTAGTGAAATCATCAACAATTATAAGTGTGTACCTTTTCTTGTTGATAGACATTATGTTTACTGGTCCAAAGAGATCCAAGTGTAACATATGATATGGCTCAGTAATAGAGAATTATGTTTCACTTTTGAAAGATACTCTTCTTTGCTTAGACTTTTGACAAGTATCACAAAGACCATCAGATGAGTATATCATATTTGGTAATTCTCTTACTAGCTCCTTCTTGGCAAGTTCATTGATTGAATTGAAGTTGAGATGTGAGAGCTTCTTGTGCCAATTTCAGCTCTCATCTACTGATACCTTTGAGATAAGGCACGTAGCTTCTTGCTTAAGACTTTCATGTAGCCTTGCTTCATACATATTGCCATGTCTGTATCCCATTAAGACAATCTTCTTTGACTTCTTATGAACAACTTCACAGTGAGAGTCATAGAACACCACATGATAACCTCTGTCAGTGATTTGACTGATGCTTAGAAGATTATGCTTCAGTCCTTCTACCAGAGCTACATTCTCTATTGCTACCTTTCCAATTATCAGGTTGCCATATCCCAGAGTGTGTCCTATATTTCCATCTCCATAAGATACATTTGGGCCAGCCTTTTTCTCAAATTCTGACAGCAGGGATTTATTTCCAGTCATATGTCCTGAACATCCACTATCCAAGACAAGAGTTTTTTCCTGTTATCCTGCAGTCAGAGGAGTGATTAATTAGAAGGATTTTTAAGGACCCACACTTGTTGGGCCCTCTTTTTGGACAACTTAAGTCTTTGTGATTCAGGCTCACTTCTGACAGTTTTTCCCTTGTCAGGATTTGTCTTATCAGAAGTAGATTTAGAAGAACTAGAAGAATTGAGTACATAAGCAGTTTTATTGAATTTAGGCAAAGGTTCATAATAGTTGTGATACAGCTTATGATAGGAACTACAAGTGTAAATTGAATGCCAACTACTACCACAATGAAAACAAGGATTTTGTGGTTTATAAAATACTGATCTACCCCTAACATCAGACTCAGGAATAATAGTTTTCATTTTCCTACTCCTCCTGCAATCAATAGCAAGATGATTAGTATTACCATAGTTAAAACAAGTTATTCTAAGAGCATTGGGAACAAACTTATAATTAGAATTCTTAGAAATACCTTGTTTACCATTCCTGTTTCTTTTAGGAGTTTTCACTTGAGGTTTGTGAGTAAACTCGGATAATTTCTTTTTCAATTGTCTTTTAGACAAAATTCCTATATTCTTTTCTTTCTTAACAGTCTTTATGGTTTCCTTGTTTTCCTTTCTTTGAGATTTATCACTTACTGACTTTTCTTGGGATACTGATGTTGAACCCTTTTCAAAGATAGATTTGGGTTCATCAGCTTCTGAAGAGATAAACTTAACAGGAGTCTTAAGGGTAGTTTAATTTTCAGTGTCAACATCCTTAATTCCATCTACATAACCAAGACATTCTTTCCAGTTTTTCTTAGAGATCATCTCATGAACCTTTTTGCCTAAATCAATCCAGGCTTTAAGGGTTTTCCTCTCGTTTTCTAATTCATTCTCTAACATACTATACTTAGCTTCTAGTATCTTTACTGTATGTTTAGCTTTCTCATATTCTTTCTGAACTTCAATCTGATTTACTTAGTCAGACTCCAACTGATCATTCCTAGACTTTAAAATTTCATTTTCAGTTAACAGCCTATTATTTTCTAGAATCTCATTTTTAAAATTTCCATGAAGAAACTTAAGAATATATTTCAGTTCATATATATCTTCAGTATCAAAAGAGAAGAAAAAAGTTGATACCTTAGAATCAGATGAAGCAGGAGCATCAAAGCTAGCCATCAGTACTTAACATGTTTCTTCATTTTCAGAATCAGTGGAGTCCATCCAATCCTTATGTTAGGTCACACAACACTGTAAAAGGGGGTTGAATATAATATTAATATAATCAAATCGATTTAACACAAGTATGTAACAAAGATCAAGTATATTGAATAAACTCTATTACAATAAGAACTGTTGTTCTCTCTTAGTGATGAACAAATATCACTAAGAGCTGCTAGGTTACAATGTATAATCTTCTCAATAATGATAACACATATAGTGTAAACCCTAAGTCTGTGTTTACATAGTACACAGTTACAAGATAACTTCTAATTGATATGGAATATAATTCTGTCTCCTAAAATATATCAATCAGATATCTTTTACAAGTCTTCCAGTCTTCTAACTCTTTCCACACATATCTTCTTTTATCTTAGTTTCGATCTTCTACTGTAAATCAGCTTCATTCCTTATATGAAAGTCTTCCCGTACTTAAGTTCTGATATGACCTTAAGTTCTGATATTAAGTTCTGACTTCCAGTAAGTCCCGATTTCAGTAAGTCCTGATATGTCCTGTTTGTTAAGATCTGAAAACTAAACATGAATCATGTTATTCCCAGTGAACTAACAATGAGATTTACAGAAGGGGGGTTGAATGTAAATCTCAAAACTTTTTCAAGTTTTGAGCAGTTTCTAAGGCTATGTGTTTTAATGAACAAATGTGTGTGAATTGCTTTAAGCTAATACAGACAGATATATATTCAAACACAAATGTAAAGAACACAAAGAACTTAAAAACTTTTCTGGTGGATTTGTTGCTCCACCAGAGATGTGTTATTTCAGAAAATCTGTGATTCAAAGAATTAAATCACAGCTGCGTCCTAGTACAAACTAGATGATTTTCTCTCTGGATTTTTCTAAACAGCTTTGGAAAATTCACCATCTAATTACTAGCTGCTACTTGGTTTATATATCACCAAGTTTACAAGTGAAGACAAAACTGTAAAATACAATTAAAAGATTCTTCACATGTTTCTTCTTCATTTCTCTATCCAATGCAATTTAGGTTTAGCTGTGAATCTTTGAATACTTCCTTGTTTGCACCAGAATGGAAATGCTGCTTTTTCTTGATTCCTCCAAGAGGCTACCACATTCTAGTTTGTCTCTGTCAACCCATGTGCCTCTGTCAGCTTATGAATTGTCACTATCAACTGCTATTGAACTTAGCATCCGTTGAAGCTTTCATCCGTTGATGGCTTTATCCGTTGAAGCTTTATCCGTTGATGCATTAGCAGTTGAAGCTTTATCCATTGAAGCTTTAGAGACATCCGTTGAATCTTTGTTTCTCATCCGTTGAAGGCCTTTAATATCAGTTGATACTACTTCACTTATACAAAATTACAAGGCATGAAATATTTACAATTAGCCCTCCTATTTGCATATCCACTAGTAGTCAACATGACTTATAATTTCCCACAACATCTAAGAATTACAACTTAAATACAGAGAATGAAATGTGCTACAATACAAAACTTATTTCTAAGTAAAGCTACTCCTTCAACGGATAGCCAGACTGGTCTTATCCGTTGAGGCTACAAACACCAGATTTCTACTTAAGTGTTTTGTTGAACTTATCATCAAACTAATACACATATTACTAACAATCCCCCCTATTTATGTCTACTAGAACTGTAGGCATAAATTTGGTTTTAACTTGATGATAACAAAACACTTAACAAACATATGAACTGAAATAAAGTAGAAATTCAAAAGTGCTGCAAAAGTATGTGTACTGAGATAGAATTGAAGAATTACATTGTTTCCAAGGGTGCTCCTTTAGCCTGAGCAGATTAATTCCTTTTCCTTTGATCCCTTGTTTTCTTCACTAGCCTCCTGTCATTCTCCTCTATTTGGAGTTGGAGTTGTCTGAAGAATTCAGCTTCATCTTCTTCATTGATGTCCAACTTAGATTGCATATCCTTGAGAGTTTCTGTAACACCCCCAAATCCAGGGTCGGGGATTCGGGTTGTCACGAGTTCCATTTCCCTTATCAATACTTAATCTTAACAGTCAACCAACTACTGCGTACTGTGACCCCACAATATACACACACACACCACAAGTTATAGTCTCAGAGATGAATACCAAAAATAACACAAGTCATTTTATTCCATATTATAAGCCATTACACCTCAAGAGGGTTTCTGAATAAATTTACATTTCTTTGCCATTATTATAATTCATATAGATACATAAGTCCGGTACAATAAAAGTTGAAAGCCTAGCCTACTGGTAGTTCCTACCTCAGCTACAATGGCATCAATGCCTACAGGAAACTGCGGAACGTTTCCTAACCGCTCACGAATTGGGAGCTTGATCCTGTTCATCATGTCTATCTGTTGTTGTGTGATGAAAGAAGAAAGCAAGGGTGAGCAACAAGCCCACCGAAATAATATGTATAATAATTAACAATATATGAGCATTCTCATAGTACTCATGAAAGTCTTGGTCAAGAAGAAATGAACCAAGTTTGATATCTTAACGCGACCAAGTCACAAAATATTCAGTATATATGTACATATACTTTTCAAAATCTTGGAAGTCCTCTTCCATGCATAATAAACACAGAGTTCCAGTTTATAACTGTATAAAAATATCGTTGCAAGGTGATCTCATATATCTAACCTTGTGTCAACGTTTTTGTGAAAATCTTTGTCATGCATAAGATAATCATTAACCAGATATAAGTTGAAAAGATGAAGTTACAAGATACTCCAATATACTTATATCTTTTCCGAATACTACTTGAACTACCACCGTTCAAGGTATAATCAGTTTCAAAAGTTCATCACATAGATGAGACTACAAGAAAAGACTTGGATAGATTCAATCTTTGAAATATCATTATAAATAATGAATTTACGAGATACTTCATTATGTCCCGATATATATATACACTTATATATATACATTTCATACACTCCTTGAAAACCTCTGTTATGAAAATTATGAACAGAGTTGCAATATCCAATGAATTTGGAAAGGAGAAAACCTTGACATAAACCTGATATCTTGCTGATCAGGCAAAGATACCAATAAGTAACCTTTTCTACTAATAGATGGACGAATTCCCCACTGGTCATCACCCTGACCGCAATACGACCTTATGCTGGACTGCCACTCAGCCACTTACGCATTTGATGGACTCCCTCTGAGCCACTTACACTTTCATGGACGCCCACTGAGCCCATGTCGCTTATGCCGACTTAATAGATGGACTTACTTCCCGAACGTTGGGTAAGTAATCAATTCATTTATCAAAACAGCAACCTCGTTGCGAATATAAAATACACCACAGAGCCGGATCCCTCAGGTTTTGAGCGAGTATTTAAATCCCCTTTGAAAGGAAGATCTTAAATATAAAAATGAGTTTTGGGATCCGCTCTAACTTTTAAAATCATTTTGAAGACTCGAAAACATTTTTAAGAATATTTGGAGTAATGCTGATTTAATGAAATAAATCAGTCCCGATATATTAGAAAATATCTGAATATTATTATTAAATAATATTCCCATAAAGGATAATCTTTATAAAAATAATTGAAGTAGAAGTTTTGAGACTCATACTTGAAATGAATAATAAATAACCAAAGATATACTTATATGAAAGTACGATCTTTATTTGAATAATCGAAAATAAGTTTGATTATCGAAATATTATTCTTTAATAAAAAAAGAATAATATTTAATAAAAGGAGCGGAGTTATAAGCCCTCGAATGAATATTCAAAATAATATTTATTAAATAAAGTAAGCGGAGTCATAAGTCCTCGAATGAATATTCAAAATAATATTCATTAAATAAAATAAAGTTATCGAATAAACCTTATTCGATTAATAGTTTTGAAAACTATATCAATATATATATATATATATATATATATAAATATATATATATGTTATACTCGGGAACATCGACTCCCGATTTAGAAACTGTTCGCCTTTGGGTCCCCTATACTAAGGGTATACGCAATTACTGCTTATCTCTAGCATAGGTATTATGCAACTTATAAGCATTTGAATCAACAGTTAGATATCAATATTATGAAACAGGCATGCATATAAACCATATCAACATGCTCCAATATATCGCAAGATTTGCTAATAACAATCATGCATCTATCACAAGATAATGCATATACATATATACATCACCACAACAGTATAACGGGTAGAAAACTTGCCTGAGTGCTCAAGGGGTAGACTTAAGCTTAGAGTGGGTCCGGTAACCTATGAACAACAACATAAGACGGAATTAAACCACGGTCGCTTAAGAAACTAGACTTTAATCAATTGAACCCTAACGTTTGTTTATGGTCATTTCTAAGCTTAACAAATCACATAAGTCGTTCGAGTACTCTCGGCTCCACCATTTTTAATAAATTAACCGTTACGAATTTTAAGGAGACGCTTTTGCAAATACCCTACCAACTTCCTAGTCCACTTTACATAATTGTTTCATACTCCAATTAGTCATTTAAGGGACTTAACCAAGGTTTCAAAGTAAGGCGAGGGGTAATGGTTCATTCGCGAAACGCCGTTACTTAAAACAGTCGTTTCTCCTAAACCGTACATGGGACTCAAGAGAACCACATATCAAAACGAAGCTCGTAACATGAACTATCTAAAAATGGCAATGGTAAGAATCTTACAGTGAGTTCACGGGTCCTGAAGTTAAGAACAAAAATAGTCTAAGGTAAATCGGGCATTACGACGGCTATATTTACGCGATTACCAAAGTTTTAAACCATTCCAAACAACCACAATCCAACTCACAATCAACAATAAAACCAACCCTCATCCAAACCTTACCACATCAGTCCCAACATCTCAAGATTTTCCAATTCATTCAACCCTAAACATGAACTACTAACTATACTTAAGTTTCATTAACTATAAACAAGATTCAATCATCCAAATCACTACAAACCCAACCAAACTTGAAACACACAAGCATCATGCTTCTCATATACTATAACAATCAAAACCACTCCTAAACATTCAAAGTAAAGCTTAGGGTTTGAAGTTTTTATACATTCTTGAAGCTTTTAATCAATGAAAGATCCTTGGAATGTCCATGGAAGCCTTGATCTATGCTTAAGCTACCTTGACCTTACAAATAAAATCAAGAATCAAAAGTTTGTTCTTGAAAGTTACTATTCACCCTAAACTAAAATGATTTATTTAAGCTAGCAAACCTTGGATTCAAGCACTCAAACTACTTGCCCTTCTTAGTTATGAAATATAGGAGCTATAGAGACTAACCTCTTGATTTATGATGGAGTGAAGCTTGAGTTTTGAAATTTTCCTTCTTGTTTAAAGAAGAAAAACCGAGGCAATGAAGGAGAAGAAGAAGAAATAGCTTCTTGATTTGTGTTTTGATGATTTGTGTGGTGTTTAGCTTGGTTACATGGAATTTACCATGGTGAAAAATGTGTGGCTCACAATCAACCAACCAATCCTTCCCACTTGTCATGCTTATGTCATCAAGCTTAGGTCATCTTGTTACACTTGTCTTCTTCTTGTTGGTGTGATGACATCATCATCCACTAACCTCTTTGATTAACCCTTAATTACTTGGCTAATGACCGCTTATCTGTTATACGATTCTCTTAACTTTCGTTCGCGTTTATCGTTCGAGGGATCATATCCGGGATCTTATTACTTGGGTTCCCCTAAACTTTTCTCAATATTTTATATTCCTTTTATGATCCTCTCTTATAATCCTTGAATTAAAATCCTTTTAATCATGTTACCTTATACTCAATTCTTTCGGTATCTGGTGGATTTTCGGGAAAAATCAAAGTGTTCGAATTTTGATTCTGACGATCTTTACATACACTTATTTACTTTATGGAATACTAATACGATCTTAGAATTTCCATAATAGTACTCCTATATATCGTGGTCTGATAATTTTTCTTAATCAGCATTGTCAACACAAGTTACTATTCATCGGGGTTTCAAAAATTTCCAAAAATTGGGGTTATAACAGTTTCATTACTGGCAATCTTGAGCTGATCTTTAAGTCTGAAAAATCTTCTGACTCCTTTATTGTCTCTGAACTCCATCAACCAATGAGGTGATTTATGAACTGTAATTCCACGCTCTGGGATGAGTAATGTTCTAGGCAAGGCATTGGGCTCCCACCAAGTTTTCCTTATGCTGGCAATCTTGTTGAGAATCTCAGTTTTGGCAGTCCTGGTAAAGCCAGAATCCCTTTTTATAGCTGAGTAGACTCTAACCAAGGTAGAATAGCCTTCATCCAGAATTCTGTAAAGGGGCCAAGTCCTTTCCCCACTTCCTTTGTATTTGAACACTAGTCTTTCTGGTAGCTGTCTGTAGGCATCTATTCCCCTTACTTCCTCCAGCTCATCCAGATAGAGTTCAATGTCTGTAAACTCCTTTATGTCACAAATATGAACATAATCATCCTTTGAGGCTTGTGACTTAGGCTTAGGCTTCTGAGTGAATTTGATTGAGGTTAGAGGAGGTGTTGATTTGATTTTTCTTTTCTGTTTCTTTGATGGTGGAGAAGTGGTTAAGAAGGTGGGCAATTTGATGGTGTCCCAATCAATTGGTTCCTCCTTAGGAGTGATTGTTTCACCATGGATGTTTATGAAGGGGTCAGGCACAATGGGTTCAGGAATAGAAGGTAGTGGTTTGGATTTTGATTGGGTTTCTTCAGTTTCATCTACAATCTTCCTTTTTGCATTGGCCTTCTTTATGTTCCCTTTCTGCCATTTCTTTCTTTCCTCACTTCTTTCTTCCACATCATCACTAAACATGTCAACCATACATACATCTTCACCCTTGTATTCAATTTCTTTCTTTTCTTCAGCTTGACTTGACTTTAGCTGTTTTTCAAGCTTTGCTTGTTGTAAGGCACATGTCATAGCCTATTTGTACATTCGAGGATTTAACTCAACTCAAATAAGAATGTAATAAGTAGATAGTGGATCTACCGTCAAAGAGATCTCGTAAAGTAATATCTGTCAAAGGATTCAGAGACAAGGTTCATCTACAGACTTGAGGAATTAATTCA
Organism: Apium graveolens; assembly: GCF_009905375.1. Taxonomy (NCBI): domain Eukaryota; kingdom Viridiplantae; phylum Streptophyta; class Magnoliopsida; order Apiales; family Apiaceae; genus Apium; species Apium graveolens. The sequence continues at coordinate 177,785,896 of NC_133656.1, read as the reverse complement.
CTGGAAGAAGTTCAAGAAATTGATCATGCCTCAGTGATATAAATCAAGATTGTGGATTTAATCAAGTGACAGAGATCTCGTCAGGGTATCAATTAATTACAAGAATTTAGTCTGAAGAAAATCAAGAGTATCAAGGTCAAGGCTTGAAGAAACGTCACGGAAGTTAGTCACTCATGAACCAGATAGTACATCGAGTGTCAACATTGAAGTGGTCGAATTGATTCATAATTGACAGTGATTTTCAGAAGAATGGTTGCTGCTCAAGATTAGTATTAATTCTCTATTAATTAATTAAGTCATATAATTTAATTAAGAAAATAAATTATATCTGCAATGATTAATTTATTGATTAATTGAATTAATTGATTAATTAATTCAGAATTAATATTAAGGATTTTCAGAATTTAAATTGGATTAAAATCTATTTAAATTCAACAAGACAATCTGATTGTACTAATATGACAATCGGTATGACAATTGATAGTCATACCGAAAGTCATGCTAGTACAAATAATTGTCTTGCCGAAATTTACACTGGGAGGAGGATAGTCTTGCAAGTTCATTCTGATAGTCTTGCTAGTTCATTTGATAGTCCTACCGAAAGTCTTGCTAGCTGTTGGGATTGTCTTGCTGAGCTCAGGATTGTCATTCCAGTTCATTCCATTCTGTTGATTGATTAAAAAGACAGAAGCAACCATTCAACAACCAGACACAACACAACAGAACCCGAGAACAAGAAGAAAAAGAAGCAGAACAAATATTTCATCTTCTCTGCTAATTTCAAGACATAATTTCTAGTTTGTAAAGTTAAATCCAAACCACTAGAAATCTTTATCTTGTTCTTGTGTAACAATCTAGCGGATCAAAATCCCTAGAACTTAATCTCAAATCACGTTTAGCATTTGATTCTAATTATTGCAAAAATAGGAAAAGTTCATGTCGAATTTATTCTAAATTTGTGATAATTAATTTGAGATTAATTCCTTGTAATTTGAGACTTTTGTGATTTTTTCAACTCCGTGAATTTTTATTTATTCAAAAATTCATAATGACTTCACAAAAAGTTGGAACCGTTAAAATTCCACTATTTGATAAAGAAATTATATCATGTGGAAGAAGAAGATGCTATTATTTTTACAAGTTGCAAATCCCAAATATCTGAACTTGTTAAAGAAGGGTCTAAAAACTCCGATGGTTATTGAACCAGAGGTGATAGTAGATGATGTTGTGATTACCATAGCTAGAACCTATCCAAAAGAGCCTGAAGATTTTACTCCTGCTGAAAAGGAAGAAGCCTCCTTGGATGCCAGCCTTCAATTAATATTAATTGATTCCCTTGATCCCTTGATGAACAAACATGTGATGAACTGTAAAAATTCCAAACACATGTGGGAAACTATTGAGGTGATTAATGAAGGCACAGAGGAAGTTAGGGAGAACAAGTTGGAGATCCTAACCTCTGGATATGAACACTTTAAATCCAATCCAAGAGAAGGAATTACTGAAGTGTTTGAGAGGTACAATGCGTTGATCAACAACCTGAACATGAATGGAAAATATTATTCAATCAGGGAGGTCAACAAAAAGTTCCTTTTAACACTGCCAACTCATCTTGAACATAGAATCACTGCCATTAGAGAAGCTAGAGATCTGAGTGAGATTTCTTTGGATAGACTCTATGGTGTGTTAAAAACCTATGAGTTGGAGCAGATTCAGCAGAAGGAAGTCTACGGGAAAGATAGAATGGTCATCACATCTACTGCTCTTGTAGCTGAAGGTCAACAACAACAACAATCTCAACAGTCGGAGAGAATGGTACAGTTTTCCAAGGCTGAGGAAAATATATTAGTAGCAGAATATGATCCTCTTACTACAAATCAATCCAGTGATGATTTTTATTCCTTGGAAGAGCTGAAGCAATTGGAAGATGAGTCAATGGCCCAAATTGTCAAGAGATTCTCCAATGTCAGATTCAAGAGAAATCCCAAGTTCAAGTACAAGTCCAACTACAACAAATTCCAGAAAGGTGGATCTTCATCCTCTAACACCAGCAGTGGTGGATACAAAACAGGGATGGTTGATCGGAGCACCATCAAATGCTATAACTGCAATGAGTTGGGACACTTTGCCACAGAATGTAGGAAGCCAAAGCAAGTAAGGAAGAACTCTTATGATTCAAATCAGAAGAGTAACTCTGAAAAGGCTTATCTGGCAAAGGGAAGAAGCTGAGATGATACTGATAGTGAAGATGAAGAAGAAGGGAATCTTGCTTTTATAGCTATTGATGGAAAAGCTTCATCGTCAAGAAAAGAGGTAAAATATACTGATGCTGAGTTAGTTTATCATCTAGGAGGTAACTTAGATTGTGCTCATCGTGATAATGAACTGTTAAGTTTACAGATCAAAGACCTTGAGAAAGAGGTCAATGAATTAAGACTTGTGCACATTAATCAAGACAAGTTAAAAGAACAAGTATCTTTTCTAGAGAATAGAGTTGACTGTTATAGAAAACTCAAAACTATTCTCAAAGACAAGATCATCGGTCTTGAGACTAAGGTTAGAGCCTACTTCAATTCTTGTTCGAAGGCTAAAGAGTTCTACAGTAAGCAAGCTATTAATCAAACAGCTGGAATAGGTTATGATTACAATGCTGCTATTGGAGAATTAGGCATAAACTCCCCTCCTCATGTCTGTGCTAAAGGGAGGGAAGTACCACATGTGCTTAAGGGTGTTGATGAACCCCTCTATAAAACATCAATTGCTGAACCATTTGATGCGACCTCTTCTGTTATTCAAGAAGAAATACATGCTGAAGATCTTGCTAATGAGAAGGTTGTTTCCAAGTCGAGTGTGTCGAAAGTTCCAGTCAAAGTTGTGAAAGCAACCGAGACTAACTCAGACACACATGAGTTGGATAACAAAAATGCCATGTCTACCATGCATAAATTGCCTGCTGTTAATATCTCTCATAAAGCATGTGGTGTTTCTAATTGTATGTCTTGTGCTTTTAATATGATGTATGCTTATTTAATGGTAAGCATGTTTCTAATGATAAGACTACTCCTCGTTAGCATGTGAATAACAAGAAGAATGATAGGTCTAAGACTGCTAGTCCTTCTAAAGCTAGAAAGGAGACATTTGTGCCTAAGCCTAAACAGAAATTTGTTAAGGCTGTTTACAAGGTCAAATGTTCAGTCAGTGAGAAAGTTGAGACCATTAAAATTAAAAATGTTGATTTGCCTGACAAAGGACAATTCTACAAGTATGCCGGGCCCAACCAAGTTTGGGTTCTGAAGAAGGTCTAATCCATTTGTAGTGCAGGGCATTAAACAGGTGTAACCGGTAGTATGGATTCTTGACAGTGGATCATCAAGACATATGATCGGAGATAGAGCCCTGCTATCAAATGTGGTTGAGAAAGCTGGCCCCCTGGTTACCTTTGGAGATAACAGCATAGGTTTATCTGAGGGATATGGTTGCTTGCAAGCTGGGAATGTTATCATTGAAAATTTTTATATTGTGCTAGGTTATTATCAGGAAGCAGTATCTAACATATAGCACCAGTGACGAGACTTGAGAATATTACGACATATCAGGCACCTGCTACACATTACACTTGGAATTGGACTCTAGTAAGATGTGTACAAGTGTACTCCTGGTTGGTGAGTCAAAAGAGGAAGTCAATGCACCACAATTCATGGACTTTGCAGCTGCAGATCTATTGGACTATGCAATCTCTTCTTCACAATCTCACTTCAGGTTGGTATGAACTAGTGTACTACTCAAGCAATCGTCAAGGACATGGTATGGCACTCTAACTGAAATTATAATTTCATATGAACTAGTAGAGTCGTCATATTTATAACTCTCTTATCACTAGGCACAATCATATTGTTTTATATGTGCAGTGATATATTGATAATGCTATCATTGAACTCAAACTTTTTTCTACATTAGTGATTTCTTATATCATGTAAAATCTTTTGAAATCACTATTGTAAATCACTTTCTCTCTATTATCATATGTTCTGTGATACAGGTTCAGTCTCCAATGGATTTCTTTTATTGACAGTCATGAGGTTGAAAACCCACAACATCTATCCCAGACTGTAAAGAAAAACACAGAAATAGAACCAACCAACACTCTCTTACCACTAAAATGAAGTATGAGTGAGCGTGAGGGAGATAGTGCCTTAGTGCACCACATAAGGAAGGTTCTGAAGTCAACCCAGTAGCTCTGTCTCCTACATAGATGAGTAGTGTTTAAACCGAGACAACTGCTAGCTCCCATACATCTTCTCAAAAAGATGTAATGGCTGAAAAGGTACAAAAATAGTTACTAGATTCATTCTCTCAACAGAGTGCGTCTATTGAAATTTGCCTATCGGCCAGGGTATCCGATGTAGTGTCACCACCTCAAACATAAACAATTCTTGATGCACAAAGAAAGGTTACACACACAAATGATGAGTTGACGGAAACAAGAGTTTCGACCATTTTAAGGTCAGATTCGATTGTTTAAGGTTCGTTAATGGACCAATTGCCTTTACATTTGTTAGGAGAGGATACTGATCCAAAAGCCATTTGTCAGTGGTCGGTGTCTACCTCCCCAGGCTTAAATCCCCTGGATGCATCTACGGATAGTGGATCTGACATAGGCGCAGATCGGCAACTTGTTGACAATGATTCAGATATTACCTGATGAGTTACAAGGAAATATCTTCACAGACATTAGAAGGGAACTTTGATCTTTATGCTAAATTCATTGGATCATTGTTTACCTTCCCAGAATTCAAATCTGGAACCCTAAAAGGGAAACTAGCAACTTGTAGATTATGACTCAGATTCATCTGACGAGTTTAACAAGGATGGGGATTTGCGAACTCCCATTACACCACCTGTGACCTCCTTAAGGATGGCTAAGGTGATTTTCCTTGCAGGTACAGCTGAATGATGGAGCTATGAGAGGAGTGATACACTTGTGAGAATGAGTGTAAACACGAGTGGAGAAAAGAGTGAAACACATGTGAGGTACACTAAACAGAATCACACACTCACAGTGAGGAAGAAAGAGAAACACTTGTTATTTCTTTTCCAACCAAGTGAAATGTGAGAACTCCTTCAGACGACGGCATACATTCCTTCTTTAAGGGGGAGATAAAAGCTTAAGTAATAGTTTGGAGGATTCCTCAACTAAGGGGGAGAAATAGCATGGAGGAAGAAAAAGATGAAGAACATGTACACTACACCACACCATTGTTGTTTGTAGCTACGGATCCTATTGTACGGGAGAGGTGGTAAACACAAGGTGATTTTCTAGTAAGGGAAGAAGCTGTTAGGGGAGTACCATTGGTTTTTATCTGCAGATCCTATTGTACGGGAGAGGTGGTAAACGAAGGTGATCTTCTTTAATCAGCTGATTCTCATAGGGGAGAAGCAAGAGAGATATGTGCTTCTCAACAGGAAATATGGTTGTACAAGTGAAGATGAAACTACTTGAAGATATGTTCAGTCTAGAGGAACATCTACTTGGAATCTGAAAAAGGTTAAATGTTATCCAGAACTTTTCTGCTATTTACTTTGCATTTCTGTTTATATCTTTTTCTTATTTGTTAGTTGAGTTATCCTCTAGGTATTTGTGTGTTATTGTCTAACAAACAAATAGGGGGAGATTGTAAGGCACATGTCATAGCCTATTTGTACATTCGAGGATTTAACTCAACTCAAATAAGAATGTAATAAGTAGATAGTGGATCTATCGTCAAAGAGATCTCGCAAAGTAATATCTGTCAAAGGATTCAGAGACAAGGTTCATCTACAGACTTGAGGAATTAATTCACTGGAAGAAGTTCAAGAAATTGATCATGCCTCAGTGATATAAATCAAGATTGTGGATTTAATCAAGTGACAAAGATCTCGTCAGGGTATCAATTAATTACAAGGATTTAGTCTGAAGAAAATCAAGAGTATCAAGGTCAAGGCTTGAAGAAACGTCACGGAATTTAGTCACTCATGAACCAGACAGTACATCGAGTGTCAACATTGAAGTGGTGGAATTGATTCATAATTGACAGTGATTTTCAGAAGAATGGTTGCTGCTCAAGATTAGTATTAATTCTCTATTAATTAATTAAGTCATATAATTTAATTAAGAAAATAAATTATATCTGCAAAGATTAATTTATTGATTAATTGAATTAATTGATTAATTAATTCAGAATTAATATTAAGGATTTTCAGAATTTAAATTGGATTAAAATCTATTTAAATTCAACAAGACAATCTGATTGTACTAATATGACAATCGGTATGACAATTGATAGTCATACCGAAAGTCATGCTAGTACAAATAATTGTCTTGCCGAAAGTTACTTTGGGAGGAGGATAGTCTTGCTAGTTCATTCTGATAGTCTTGCTAGTTCATTTGATAGTCCTACCGAAAGTCATGCTAGCTGTTGGGATTGTCTTGCTGAGCTCAGGATTGTCATTCCAGTTCATTCCATTCTGTTGATTGATTAAAAAGACAGAAGCAGCCATTCAACAACCAGACATAACACAACAGAACCCGAGAACAAGAAGAAAAAGAAGCAGAACAAATATTTCATCTTCTCTGCTAATTTCAAGACATAATTTCTAGTTTGTAAAGTTAAATCCAAACCACTAGAAATCTTTATCTTGTTCTTGTGTAACAATCTAGCGGATCAAAATCCCTTGAACTTAATCTAGAATCACGTTTAGCATTTGATTTTTATTATTGCAAAAATAGAAAAAGTTCATGTCGAATTTATTCTAAATTTGTGATAATTAATTTGAGATTAATTCCTTGTAATCGATACAGTTGTTGTAACACCTTTCAAGTTTAATAATATTTTTATTTAACTTGAATTTTGTTTCACATTTTTTATTCCGCATTTAATTCGATTATTCGGTACTGTTTGTATTCAACCCCCCCTTCTACAAACACATTGGGACCTTGTGCTCTTTTGTCAGGCTTTAGCTTTTCAGCTTCTTCCTTCAACATTCTGGCTTCTTCCCACTTGGCTATTGAGAATTTGGGATGTCCTTGTATCACACAGATACTCTTTCCCTCTCTAAAGATAATAGCCATGTTCATTCTTTCAACCACATCCTTGGTCTCCTTGTGCTTCATGATATTACCACCCAAAACCTTGTCTTCATCAGGCTTTGGAAGAGGAAAATCCACTCCTTTCAACTGATCAAGGCTTAGAGGGTTCTTTGTGGAGTCCTTGTTGAATCTTTTATTGGGCTTGAGAACCATAGGTTTCAGATTCTTGGAAGAAGTCTCTCCAACCTTATTCCTCCTTACTGGCTTGAGCTCCATAATGATTGGCTCCACCTTTGTGCTATGCTTCACAGATTGTGATTTTGAAGTTGTAGAACCAAAAATTTGTTGCATCCTTTCATCAATTCTCCTCCTTTGCTCTTTGATTTTCATCTCAGCTGCTGCTATCTGGATTAGATCAATTCCATCAAGCTTTCCTTTGATTTTAAGTGTTGGAGAAGTGGTGATGGCAGGAATTAGCACTTTAGATATTTGAACTTTTGTTGATGGCTCTCCTTCCCCTTCCCCTTTATTCTCCCCCTTTTTGTTATCATCAAGGATAGGGGTCAAGCCTTGTGCTTTTGTCAGCTGTAATAGTAGACTTGTCTGAGATTGTTGATTTTGAAGAATGGTGACCACAGAGTTTTCAATGACTTGAACTCTGTCTTCCAACTTGGCCAGCCTCTTGTTAGCATCATATTCTCTCCTCAGTCTCAGCAACAAATCTTGCATTGTACCATAAGGCATGACTGAATCCAACTTCTCAGAATTGTAGGATTTCAAGTCAGCAATATCCTTTTTGAGTTCATCCATACTCAAATTCTGTCTGATGTGCTGCAACTGCAGGAGATGCAGAGAGTCTAGATGAGCTTGAAGAATAGCCTTGGTACCAGCATATGAAGTTTCCTGAAGGGCCTTTTGAATAGCCATAACCTGCTTGACCAAAGCTACACCAAACTGTCCTGGTGTAGATTTCTTTGTCCATGCCCATTCAGGTAAATTTGGAACAAAACTTGGGCCTTCATCTCCCCCTAAGTTCATGCTTCCATCCAAAGAAATAGAGTCATCATCATTAGAATTTACTTCAAATTCTTCAGATGGCTCACCAGTTTGAGAAGGCATCCTATTAACAGCAGCTTTATCTCTTTGAAGAGATTCTGAAGTGTGCACTATGTTCAGAGTCTGCTCTGCCTCCACATTGCCCTGAGCAGCCAACAGTTGATAGGCTGAAACAGGATGAGTAAAAGTGTTAGCATCCAAGGAAATGTTATCAATTTCAACTTTGTAATGTTGCTGAAATTGTCTTCCCTTTTCAGCATCATCCACAATCATTGACTCACTAGCAATGGATGGATCCACCCTTATAGCTTCTGTACCTGCTTTTCTCTCATTTTCTCTATATTCTTGCATCAGGGACTCCCCCTGGCTCACACACACCCTCACACCCTCACCCTCACCTACTAAGGTGGTACTCCTCTCACTCACTTTTGCTATGCTGGAAGAAATAGCATGCATATTGTGACTCTCAACCTCTCCTTTTTCCTGGGAGCAACCCAGCCTCTCACTCAAATTATCACTCCCTTCCCTCAATCCTAGAAGTGATTGTACAGTAACCATGTCTTCTACACTTGGAATTGATGCAGTTATATGTGTAGAGACCATCAACGGATAGGGAGTATCCGTTGAAGTAGAAACTGGTGATATCAACGGATAACTGCTGTTAAGCTTATCCGTTGAAGAACAACCACTTGTCAACGGATGAGCGATATCAGTTGAAGAAGGAAGAGATGTAGATATTGAAAGTGACATAATTGTTGAATTTGTGTGGATTGATTTTAAGTGAGGTGACACAGATTCTTCAACTAGGTCTGAAAGAATTGGCTGATGATCCAACAAATCATCTAAAAGATGATGATCACCAGGATTTGAGTGGGGCTCCTCCCTAAGTTTTAAAGAGGGAGAATCAGGAATTGATGTGAATATCATATCCACATCCAGAGATGGTGATGGAGAATTTGGTGATTGATGTATGTCTATTATGAGAGAATGGGGCTGTGACTCCACATTTGCTGGAGCCACATCAAGCTGAATTTGAGAAGGCAAATATACAGGTGGATGTATCTGTGTAGTGTGTGCCCCCTGTGTTGAAACTAGGGTTTTAGCCTTCTTTCTTTTTGAAAAGGCTTTGATAGGTGAATGTATGGCTTCAGTGTCCCTCCCTCTTTTGTTCTGTGTCCCTGGTTGGGGACTATTTTCAATAGCTGTATCCTTTTGGGAGGATGCAACTAGGGATGTGTTTGAATCCTTTTGAACCACCACAGTCTTTTGAGAAACTGTGGCTTGGCTGGCTAGTGTACCACTCACCTCTCCCAACCTATCCTGGGGGGTTTCTTGATGTTCACCCCTCCCCTCACCACTCACACCCTGTTCACTCCCTTCAGGGTTTATGGTAGTTGTTACAACTGTTGTCTTTTGAGAAACAATAGAGGTGGTTTTCTTTTACTTGTGTTTTGGAATTTTAGTTTTGGTGGCTTTGGTAGGAATCTGTTGGGACAAAGACACAAATTCCATTGCCACACTAGAAGGCAAAGAAACAATGGGGTTGGAAGAAGTACGAGTTGCAGAAGTATTTACCTCACTTACCTGAGGTGCATTCATTATTGGTAAATATACCAATGGCACCTGGCTATTGAGGTTAATTCTCAAAAGGTCTGCAAAAACCCTTTTCTCTTGTGCCCAGCATTTGAGTTTATTGCCCTCATTAGGGCTGTAATTCGAGCCGAGTCGAGCCGAGTTCGAGTTTTTTACAGTCAAGTTCGAGCTTTTTTTTATCGAGTCGAGTCGAGCCTGAAAATAATCGAGCCTGAATTGTGTGTTCGAGCTCGGCTCGGGTAATACACGAGCCGAGTTCGAGCAGTTCGCGAGTTTTCGAACTTAACGAGTTTTTTCACGAGTTTTCGAGTTTAACGAGTTTTTAACGAGTTTTTGAGTTTATCGAGTTTTTTCACATATTTTCGAGTTATCGAGTCCTTATCGAGTTTATCGAGCCTACGAGTTTATCGAGTTTTTAACATGTTTTCGAGTTATCGGGTTCTTATCGAGTTATTCGAGTTTTATTTTTACCTTCGTAAAAATATTTCTTTTTTTGAAATTTTGACTTATAATTTAAAAACATTAGGTTCACTATTAATAACAATAAATAAATGTTCAAAATAACATACATGTGTTCTGAGGTAAATCTAACAACATATTCAAATACATGTATAAACTAGAAAACAAATAACAACACCTTTGTTAGTATAATTTTTCAAATAATCTATTCTATTAATACTGTTTAACTCTATCTTCATATTTCTTAAAAATATACTTATTTTTCTATATTGTATATTGTATATCTTATATATGATAAATAAAGTAAAATGATAATTTTATTATTGTCGGGACTCGAGGGAGAAAAATAATTTTCATCTTTTTTAAAACAAAAGTACGCAATAGACATTAAATCATTAATAAATAACAATTATAAAAATAATAATTTTAATTAATAGCAATACATCATAATAAAACTTTTTTGGTGTAATTTATATAATAGTTGTATAATATACATATTAAATTATCACTAAATTGTAAATTTAGATCTAATTAGTTGACATCTCAATTAGAATTTAGACAACTATCAAAAGTATGAATCGAATTTATAATTAAATATCAATATAGTAGTAATACATTATTACTATAAAGGACCGTTAAATTTTGAAATAAATGATAACTTTTGAGTCTAAAATAAAGGGATATTCTATAGATTCATGATTTAAACAAAAAATAGAAACCCTATATTGAATAGATTATTTGATGTAAAATTCGTAACTATCCTTTTTATTTTAAAATAAAATCAAACGAGACTCGATAACAATTTTACTTGCTTCAACTCCAACTTGATTCTTTTTAGTTTTTTGTTTTACTCTTTTAAATTAATAAATTCTTATTTTTCTATAAAATATTAATTATTTATGCAATACAAATCTAATTAAGTTCAAAACAAAATTAGTTTTGAAACAAAATAAATGTTACATAAAATTTACGGATTCATGTATCACTATTACAATGTTAAGTGTTAAGTTTATTAATCAAATATGGTAGAATCATAATGAAGTTATGGAAGACATGATTAGTATATTAAGGTTGACCAAAAAAACACCATTGGGTAGAAAAAGGGACAATATATATGAAGGCATCTGAACTTTGAAGCGACCGATTGAAAAAAATAAATGCAAATATTTTCAAACAAATAAAAGTATGGAAGAGGTCCCCTCAAATATACACAAAATGTCAAAGGACTACCAATATCAAAATATATATACATAACCAAAAAAAATTATCAATCATGTAAATAACAAATATAGAAAGACATAAGTTATATTAATAATATAAGTAAAATAAAATAGCATTAATCATGTAAATAACAAATAAAAATAGCATCAAGTTATATTAATGGAAAAAAATAAAAATATATAAAAACATAAGTAATATTAATAACATAAGTAATAACATATATAAAAAATAAAAATATTAATAAAATATAAAAAAATTAACCGAGTTCGAGTTCGAGTCGTGTCGAGTTCGAGTTTATCGAGTCGAACTCGAGTCGAGTTCAAAAAAACTCGGCTCGACTCGAGTTTTTAATCGAGCCTAAAATCTTGTTCGAGCTCGAGCTCGATAACGAGTTCGAGTCAAGTCGAGCCGAGTTAATAGAGTCGAGTTCGAGTCGAGCTCAAAAAAGCTCGGCTCGAATTACAGCCCTAGCTCTCATTAGTTATGACCAAACCTTCAGCAACATGGTAAGCCAATAACATAAAGAATCTAGCATAGTAGATGTTATGAGGTCTATTAGCTTTGTTACCTAACCTGGAACCTAATTCTAGCATGATATAGTTGCTAAAATTAAAGTACCTATCAGAAACTAGCATATAGAGCATAGTAACAAGAGATGAAGTTATGGCATCAAAACTGCTAATCTTCCCAGAGAAAACCTTGATAAAGGCATCTCCAAGAAAACTCCACTCTTTCCTAAGGCTATTTCTTCAAATGCTCCCTAAACTAGCAGAATCAAAAGAATAGCCTATGGAATCTAACATGACAGATACATCATTATCAGTGTGTGGTTTCATGGCATTATTCTCAGGTAACTTAAAGCAAGATTGTATATCATTATAGTTACTACAGTAATCCTTACCTGTGAGAGAGAAAGCAATGGTCACATTTTTGGAATTGAACTCTGCAGTTGTCCAAATCTCCTCAATTACCTCACAATAGATAGTTGGGGCTTCCAGCATTGTATAGCTTAGTTTGCAGTTTTTGATGAAGTCCATCATCTTGTGATAATCAGAGTGGGCTTCATTCTTTTCCACCAAGGCTACGAAATTGTTCTTTTCATAAACAAATCCAGAGTGAGACATAATCTTGACTACTGGTGCCATTGTTGTGAGTAGAGGTTGCAGAGAAAGATTGAGAGTTTTGGGAGAGAAATAGAATAAAAATTGCAAGAAAGCGTAAAGTGAAAATAAGAATTCAAGGGGCTTTTATACTTTCTCGAATTAAAACGTAAATAGAATGATTAAATAATACTTTTAAGGAAATTACAGCCGTTTGAAAATAAAGAAAACTGTAGAAATTCTGAAAACTGCCTTTAATACAAATACATACAACTGTGTATATATGTATCAACGGTTAAGTAAAAGAATCAACGACTGTGACTGACTTAAAGCAACTGATGTGACACTTCAACGGATGAGGTAAATAATTATCTGTTGAAGATTAACACAGATTTATCCGTTGAAGGATAAAATTACCAGAAATGTATTTGTCTTTCAACGGATAATGAACATCCGTTGATAGAACAATTTTGGCTTTCAACGGATAGGGAATATCCATTGATAGAATAATCTTTACTTAAAGCAAACTTTGTTCTTGCAACAAATTCATTTCAGGCTTCAATACAAATTGCAATAGGACCATGAAATTATGAATAATTAAGCATACCTAGCTCACTTACTAATCTTGTGAATGTTGATTCATCAAGTGGCTTGGTAAATATGTCTGCAATCTGCTCTTCACTTGGAACAAAATGAAGTTCCACTGTACCTTTCATCACATGTTCCCTTAAGAAGTGGTACTTGATGTCAATGTGTTTGGTTCTTGAGTGCTGCACTGGATTTTCAGTAATGGCAATGACACTTGTATTATCACAGAATATAGCAATTTTGTCAACAGTTAGCCCATAGTCAAATAGTTGATTCCTCATCCATAATATCTGTACACAGCAACTACCAGCAGCAATGTACTCAGCTTCAGCTGTTGATGTAGAAACAAAATTTTGCTTCTTGCTGAACCATGACACAAGCTTATTCCCTAGAAATTGACAGGTGCCAGTTGTGCTTTTCCTATCTATTTTGCAACCTGGATAATCTGCATCTGAGTAGCCAATTAGATCAAAACCAGACTCTCTAGGGTACCAAATTCCTAGATTTGGAGTCCCTTTGAGATATCTGAAAAATTCTTTTAATAGACACTAAGTGAGATTCTTTAGGGTCAGCTTGAAATCTAGCACAGAGATATGTAGAAAACATTATATCAGGTCTACTAGCAGTTAAATATAAAAGTGAGCCAACCATGCCTCTATAACTTGAAATGTCCACAGACTTTTCAGCCTTGTTTAATTCAAGCTTGGTGGCAGTGGCCATGGGAGTTTTTGCAGATGAACAATCCATTAAGTCAAACTTCTTTAAAAGATCATAAATATATTTAGTTTGACTAATGAAAATTCCACCACTAACTTGTTTAACTTGTAAACCAAGAAAATAAGTTAGCTCTCCCATCATGCTCATTTCATATTTACTTTGCATTAACTTAGCAAACTTTTTATAAAGCTTATCATCTGTAGAACCAAATATAATATCATCTACATAAATTTGAACAAGTATTGTAGAGCCATTAACATTTCTAAAGAAAAGAGTTTTGTCAACAATACCTCTTGTGAAGTGATTATCTAGAAGAAATTTCGACAAAGTCTCATACCAGGCTCTAGGTGCTTGCTTTAGTCCATAGAGTGCCTTCAACAGATAATACACATAGTCTGGAAAATTTGGATCTTCAAATCCTGGAGGTTGGCTTACATAAACTTCTTCCTCCAATTCTTCATTCAGAAATGCACTCTTAACATCTATTTGATAGACCTTGAAATTGGCATGGGCTGCATAGGCTAGAAAGATTCTGATGGCTTCAAGTCTGGCAACTGGAGCAAATGTCTCATCAAAATCTATTCCCTCTTGTTGAGAATAGCCTTTAGCAACCAATCTGGATTTATTCCTTATGACAATGCTATTTTCATTCATCTTATTTCTGAATACCCATTTTGTGTCAATAGAACTCTTGTTCTTTGGCTTGGGTACCGGCTTCCATACTTTGTTTCTTTCAAATTGGTTTAGCTCCTCTTGCATTGCTAAAATCCAATCTGGATCCAATAGAGCTTCTTCCACTCTCTTAGGTTCCTCCTGTGATAGAAAGCTACTATACAGACATTCATCTTGAGTAGCCCTTCTAGTTTGCACTTTAGATGTAGCATCACCAATGATCAGTTCAAAAGGGTGATTCTTGGTCCATTTCCTTTGAGGTGGTAGATTAGCTCTAGATGTGGTTGCCTCAGTATTGTCATGATGTGAGATAGAATGTTGATTGGTTGAAACTCCCCCTGAGTTGCTGATCCTTTGAAAAGAATTGGGAGTTCTATCAACTGATGAAGTGAAATCATTATCCGTTGACAGACTGTGATCAACGGATGCTTCATTATGAACTTCAACGGATGATGCACTTTGTCTTCCAACGGATGCTGCATTGCTTCTATCAACGGAAGCTGAATTATGACTTTCAACGGATGCAACATTCTGTGCATTATCCAAAGGCAGATTTTAAATTCTTTTCGAGGTGCCTTCTCCATCATTCTCATCTTCACTATCAACACAATATATCTCAATGTTGTCAAATTTGAGTCCTTCATGACGTCCCTCATCTGTTAGTCCATCAATCTTTTTATCATCAAACACAACATGCACAGATTCCATGACAATGTTGGTTCTTAGATTGTAGACCCTATATGATTTTCCAGCAGAATAACCAACAAATATTCCTTCATCAGCTTTTGCATCAAACTTTCCTTTGTGATCTGGTTGATTCCTTAGAATGTAGCATTTGCAACCAAAGACATGAAGAAAGTTTAAGGTTGGTTTTCTTCTCTTGAATAATTGATAGGGAGTCATGCCTTTTGCTTGATTGATTAGAGAAATATTCTGAGTGTAACATGCACAGTTAACAGCCTCAGCCCAAAAGTATGTCGGGAGTTTTGACTCTTCAAGCATTGTTCTTGCAGCTTCAATTAGTGACCTGTTCTTCCTTTCCACCAAACCATTCTGTTGTGGAGTCCTTGGAGCTGAGAACTCATGCATGATCCCATTTTCTTCACAGAACAACTTCATGGTTGAATTCTTGAACTCAGTTCCATTATCACTCCTGATATTCCTTACTTTGAAATCTGGATGATTGTTGACTTGCTTGATATGACTGATAATGATTTCACTAGCTTCATCCTTTGATCCAAGAAAATAAGTCCATGAAAACTTTGAGAAATCATCTACAATCACTAGGCAATACCTTTTCCTTGAAATTGACAATGCATTGACTGGTCCAAAAAGATCCATGTGTAGTAGTTGTAATGGTTCATCAATTGCTGATTCAAGCTTCTTACTGAATGATACTTTCTTTTGCTTTCCTTTCTGAAAAGCATCACACAGTCCATCCCTTGTGAATTCCACTAGAGGCATTCCTCTAACTAAGTGCTTTTTGACTAGATCATTCATTGTCTTGAAATTCAAATGGGACAGCTTCTTGTGCCATAGCCAACTTTTAACTGGACTTGCTTTGTGTTGTGAATATGTTGTGCACTTGATGATTACCTAAACAAAACATCTAAGTAGATTTTACTTAGTGAAATAATGTAGCACTCGACGGATAAGTATTATAGTCCCGACGGATAACTCAGTTTGAGTACCGACGGATGAGTAATTTATTATTCATCGAGTGAGTAGCTTATATAATGATAAGTTTGTAGCACAGTGTTGTATGCACCTTTGTATAGAATCTGTAGTAGCATATAAGTCATGTTGACTTTAACTAGATATGCAGAATAGGTTGATTAACTGTACATAAGCAATGTCTTGTAATTCTGTATAAGTGAAATGAAGTCAAGTGCCAAAATAGCTATCAACGGATGCTTAACAAAGCTTCGACGAATGATCAAATGACTTTCAACGGATGTTCAAAATAGCAGTCGACGGATGATCAAGTAAGTCATCGACGGATGATCTGAAAGTCGACGGATGATAATATCAAGATTCAAACATCAGTTGAACAGTAAAAGATGACACACAGCCGTCGAGATTGGATACAAACACTGTGGAAGCCCATTAACTGGGTAATAGAGGACGAAAAGCAGCAAAGATCAAGACTGTTAGATTTTATATTTATTTAGTTCTTTTGACTTTGTAATCTTGGTAATATATATAAACCAAGAGAGTAGCAAATATAAATAACTAAGAAAACTAAGTGAGCTTAGAAACAAACACAGAGAAATCTTTGTAAGCACTATCTTTAGCATTTCCTGTGTTCTTAGTTGTTCTATCTTGTAAAAGCAGCTGTGAGCATTTCTGCACACAGAGTTCTCTCGATATATTAATATATATCTCTGGTGGAATTGTTTAAATCCACCAGAAAGTTTTTAAAGACTCTTGTTTTTAATTACTCTTGTTTTGATTCATTAAAGTTTATATTCCGCATTGTGCTAATCAAAACAAATATATCTATAATCGAGTTGAACATTTTTATTTCAAGAAAAAGGTAAAGAATTCCATTCAACCCCCCTTCTGTAATTCTTGCTATATTGTTAAGGGACTAACAATTGGTATCAGAGCCAGGTTCTTAATCTACAAAGAGTTTAAAGATCAAAACAATTCAGCAAGATGAACAAGAAAGATGTTGGAGTCAAGATTCCTTTTCTGGATAAAGATAATTACCATCATTGGAAGGTAAAGATGCATCTTCATATGCTTTCTCAAGATGAGGCCTATGTGGACTGCATAGAAAGAGGCCCTCATGTTCCAATGAGAGCTGCAACAGGAAATGAACCATCAGTTCCAAAGCCAAGGCATGAATGGTCTGATCCTGATCTTGAACAAGTCAGGAAAGATAAAAAGGCCATGAACATTCTGTTCAATGGTGTTGATGCAGATATGTTTGATAACATCATCAACTGCAAGACTGCCAAGGAAGTTTGGGACACAATACAGATAATCTGTGATGGTACTGAGCAAGTAAGAGAAAATAAAATGCAGCTCCTGATTCAGCAATATGAGCATTTTCACAATGAAGAAAGTGAGTCACTCACTGACATTTTTAGTAGATTCCAAAAGCTACTAAATGCTCTTAAATTGCATGGAAGAGTCTATTAGACTAAAGACTCCAATCTGAAATTTCTCAGATCTCTTCCAAAGGAATGGAAACCAATGACAGTCTCATTGAGAAACTCACAAGATTATAAGGAGTTTACTTTGGAGAGACTGTATGGCATTCTGAAGACCTATGAGCTTGAAATAGAGTAGGATGAAAGAATGGAGAAAGGAAAGAAGAAAGGAGGATCCATTGCACTAGTTGCTGAACTGGAAAAGGAGAAGGAAGTGAAGATGGAAGCTGTGGAATCAACTTCAAAGGCCTGTGAAAGCAAGGGTAAAGGGCTAGCTGCAGAAAGTGAAGATTCTTTGAGTCAAGATGACATGGAGGACATTGATGAGCACCTAGCATTCCTTTCAAGAAGATTTGCCAAGCTCAAGTTCAAGAAGAACTTTGGAGCTGCCAAGCCAAATAGAAACATGGTGGATAAGTCAAAATTCAAGTATTTCAAATGTGGCTTGGCAGGGCATTTTGCAAATGAGTGTAGAAAGTCAGGTTCCAGTAAGAAGAGAATTGAGTCTGTGGATTATAAGAAAAAATACTTTGATCTACTCAAACAAAAGGAAAGGGATTTTATTACACAAGAGAATGACTGGGCAGCTGATGGTTTGGATGAAGATGAGGAGATCAGCTATGTCAATCTAGCCCTTATGGCCAAGTCTGATGAAACAGAGACAAGTTCCTCAAGCAATCAGGTAATTACTACAAACCTTGCACATTTATCTAAAGCTGAGTGTAATGATGCAATAAATGACATGTCTACAGAATTGTATCATTTGCGTGTTACACTTAAGTCCCTCACTAAAGAAAATGCTAAAATCAAAGAAAACAACTTGTTTTTGAGTGAGAGGAATAATGTGCTTGAGTCTCAGTTTGTTGAGTTTGAGAAACTAAAAATTGAGTGTAGAATTGCTAAGGAGGAATTAACTGAGTCCTTGAAAAAGGAAGAAATTTTAAAGAAGCAGCTCAATTGTGAATAGGAGGTGATTAAAGCATGGAAAACATCCAGAGATGTTCATGCTCAAATCACCAAGGTTCAAGGAATTAAGTCCTTTTGTGATGAAGCCTGGAAAAAGAATAAGGAGAAACTAGAACCTATTTTGGTAGATGAATTGCTGACAGATGTAGACTCGACGGATGATGAGGACTATCCGTCGGATAACAAAATGTGTTATCCGTCGAATGATAAAAATCCTCATCCGTCGGCTGTGAACAAACCCATTGGTAAAGCCAAATTAACCAAGCTAAATGAAAAGTATGGGTCTGTTTCCAAGAACTTTGTTTCAGGGGAGTCAAGTCAAGCCAAGAAAGGGAAGAAGGCTAATATTGGTCACGTGACTATCAAACAGTTGAGTGACAGACTTGAGAGGATAGAGATAAAAACAGAAACTAAAAGGAAAAACAATAGGAATGGTAAAGTAGGGATTAACAAACATAACAACTACACACCTGACAAATATGCTCCTAGAAAAATCTGTGTCAAATGTGGTAGTGTAAATCATTTGTCTGTTAATTGCAAATCTGCCATGCCTACTCCCATGTCTGTTCAGCCTCAATTCTCTAACATGAATGCCATGCCTCCTATGCCTGTTAATGCTATGCCTACACAGAACATGAATGCACAGTTTGCTAATATGCCATTTGCACCTAATCCATATTATGCTGCATACAATATGCCTCAAATGCCATTTAGCATGCCTTACTGGAATAACATGTCTGCACCAAGCATGCCATTTCCTGTTAGCCATAACATGCATAATAATTCTGTAGCATCTAGTGGTTTCAAAGGCCCAACCCAAATGACTAAGGAAGAATCTGAAATTCCTAAGTCAAATGAGTTAAAACCTAAGAAATAGAAGAAGAAAGCTAACAAGGCAGGACCCAAGGAAACTTGGGTACCAAAATCAACTTGATTTGATTTTGATGTGTGCAGGGAAACAGAAGGAATCTTTGGTACTTGGATAGTGGTTGTTCAAGACACATGACTGGTGATTCTACCCTGCTCACAGAGTTTGAAGAGAGAGCTGGCCCAAGTATCACTTTTGGAGATGACAGCAAAGGTTATACTGTGGGATATGGCTTGATTTCAAAGGACAATGTCATCATTGAAGAGGTTGCCTTAGTGGATGGTCTCAAACACAATCTGTTGAGTATCAGCCAGCTTTGTGATAAAGGCAACTCAGTAACCTTCAACAAAGAAACCTGTGTTGTGATTAATAATCAAAACAACAAAGTGGTTCTCACTGGTGTGAGAAGAGGAAATGTGTATCTAGCTGACTTCAACTCAAATAAAGCAGAATCTGTAACTTGTCTTCTCAGTAAAGCAAGTCAAGATGAAAGTTGGCTATGGCACAAGAAGCTATCCCATTTGAACTTCACGACCATGAATGAGCTGGTAAAGAAAAAGCTAGTTAGAGGCATTCCTCTGGTGGAGTTTACAAAGGATGGACTGTGTGATGCCTGCCAAAAAGGGAAGCAAATTAAAGCATCATTCAGGAAGAAACTTGATTGAGCAATTGAAGAACCTCTGTAACTGCTTCACATGGATTTGTTTGGACCAGTCAATGTTTTGTCAATCTCAAAGAAAAGATTTTGCCTAGTAATTGTAGATGATTTCTCAAAGTTTTCTTGGACCTATTTCCTAAAGTCCAAAGATGAAGCTAGTGAAATCATCATCAATCACATAAGGCAAGTTAACAATCATCCTGATTTCAAAGTTAGAAGAATCAGGAGTGACAATGGAACTGAGTTCAAGAACTATGTCATGGGAGCATTCTGTGGGGAAAATGGGATCCTGCATGAGTTTTCAGCAGCAAGGACTCCACAACAGAATGGAGTAGTGGAAAGAAAGAATAGATCTCTTATTGAAGCTGCAAGGACAATGCTTGAAGAATCAAAATTACCAACATATTTCTGGGCTGAAGCTGTCAACACTGCATGCTACACTCAGAACATCTCTCTGATTAATCAAGCAAAATGCAAGACACCTTATCAATTGTTCAAGAACAAGAAGCTAACTCTGAACTTTCTTCATGTCTTTGGCTGTAAATGCTATATTCTGAGAAATTAAACTGATCAAAATGGGAAGTTTGATGCTAAAGCAGATGAAGGAATTTTTGTTGGATATGCTGTTGGTAAAGCATATAGAGTCTACAATCTAAGAACCAACATTGTTGTTGAATCTATACATGTTGTGTTTGATGATAAAAAGATTGAAGGACTAAAAGATGGAGATTACCATGAGAGCCTCAAATTCGACAATGTTGAGATGGTCAGTGAAGAAAGTGATGATGAAAGTGATCAAGAAACAGTGTCTAAGGATAATGCAGACAAATTTACTACAAATGAAGCACAAAACTCAACATCCGTCGAGTTACATAATGCTTCATCCGTCGGAAGGCAATCTGTATTATCCGTCGAAAGACAACCTGCCTCATCCGTCGGTACTCAAAATTCACCATCCGTCGGGTTATCAAAAGGAGGAGGAAGTCAAGGCAGGTCACCCATAGAAAGCACCCCAATTTCAAATCAAAGATCCACAAACTCAGGGGGAGTTTCTAGCAATCAAAACTCAATCACACATCAAGACAACATTGAGGTCTCTTCATCTAGGGCTAATCTACCTCAACCAAGAAAATGGACAAAAGATCACCCCTTTGAACTGATTATTGGTGATGTTTCTTCCAGAGTTCAAACCAGGAGAGCAACTCAAGAAGAATGTCTATACAGCAGCTTCCTGTCTAAGGAAGAACCAAAGAAGGTAGAAGAAGCCTTATTAGATCCTGATTGGATTTTAGCTATGCAGGAGGAGCTAAACCAATTTGAAAGGAATAAAGTATGGAAGCTGGTACCCAAGCCTAAAGGAAAGAATCCAATAGACACCAAATGGGTATTCAGAAACAAGATGGATGAAAATGGCATAGTAGTAAGGAACAAAGCAAGATTGGTTGCTAAAGGCTATTGTCAGCAAGAAGGGATAGATTTTGATGAAACATTTGCTCCTGTTGCAAGACTTGAAGACATCAGAATCTTCTTAGCCTATGCAGCCTATGCCAATTTCAAGGTCTATCAAATGGATGTCAAAAGTGCCTTTCTGAATGGAGATTTGGAGGAAGAAGTGTATGTAAGTCAACCTCCTGGCTTTGAAGATCCAAATTTCCCAGAGTATGTCTACTATCTATTGAAAGCTCTTTATGGACTGAAGCAAGCACCCAGAGCCTGGTATGACACTTTATCAAAGTTCCTTTTGGAAAATCACTTCACAAGAGGTACTATAGATAAAACTTTATTTTTCAGAAATGTGAATGGCTCTAGCATACTTGTTCAAATTTATGTAGATGATATTATTTTTGGCTCTACAGATGAGAAACTTTGTAAAAAATTTGCCAAACTGATGCAAAGCAAGTATGAAATGAGTATGATGGGAGAACTAACTTACTTTCTTGGTTTACAAGTTAAGCAAGTTAGTGATGGAATATTCATTAGTCAAACTAAATATATTTTTGATCTTTTAAAGAAGTTTGATCTAATGGATTGCACATCTGCAAAAACTCCCATGACCACTGCAACTAAGCTTGAACTAAACACTAGTGAAAAGTCTGTAGATATTTCAAGTTATAGAGGCATGGTTGGCTCACTTCTGTACTTAACAGCCAGTAGGCCAGATATAATGTTTGCTACGTGTTTGTGTGCTAGATTTCAGGCTGATCCTAGAGAGTCTCATTTGATAGCTATTAAAAGAATTTTCAGATATCTCAAAGGAACACCAAACCTTGGCATTTGGTACCCTAGAGATTCTGGTTTTGATCTAACTGGTTATTCAGATGCAGATTATGCAGGTTGCAGAATTGATAGAAAAAGCACTACAGGAACCTGTCAATTTTTAGGGGACAAGCTTGTGTCCTGGTTCAGTAAAAAGCAAAATTCAGTTTCTACTTCTACAGCTGAAGCTGAATATATTGTTGCTGGCAGTTGCTGTGCACAGATTTTATGGATGAAAAATCAATTGCTAGACTATGGTTTGCAAGTTGAAAGGATTCCTATTTTCTGTGACAACACAAGTGCAATTGCCATCACTGAAAATCCAGTGCAACATTCAAGGACAAAGCATATAGACATCAAGTACCATTTCATAAGGGAACATGTAATGAAAGGTACTGTAGAGTTACATTTTGTTCCAAGTGAGAAGCAACTTGCAGATATTTTTACCAAGCCACTGGATGAATCCACCTTTTCTAGGTTGGTAAGTGAGTTAGGTATGCTTAATTACTCTTGAATTTATCTGAATTATTCTTGCAAGTTGAAAAGAAGCCAGAAATTTAGTTGATTTTTAGTCTTGGATGAAATTTTGGCTAAGTCAAAATTTGTCTCTCGACGGATGACCATTATCCATCGGGTTGAGTCATCCGTCGATATAAAAATTATAAATAAAAATCAATTACTTTTCTGGAATATTTTAAAGCTCGACGGATAACATTTTATCCTCATCCGTCGAAGTGTCTAAATCTTAACCGTTAATTCCCTGAACATTATCCATCGAGTATACTTACAGTTTATAAGCATTACACGACGGATAATGGCTGGAATCACCCACAATTTATTGTGAAGTTGTTGAGGAGATGTGGAAAACAACAATCTACAACTCTACTGACAAAACCATCACTCTGACCATCAAAGGTAATGTTTTCTGTATCAATAGTGATGTCATAAAAGCATGTTTCAAGATTCCTGATGACAATGTTACTGCACCACACACTAACACTGATATTGTCAATATGCTAAATTCCATTCATTATGCACTTCCTACTGCAAAACTAAGTGAAATTAGAAGACTAGGTCTTAGGAAGGAATGGAGTTACTTGTGTGATGTAGTAACTAAGGTCTTTTCTGGAAAAATCAGTAATTTTGATTCTGTGAACATTTCCATGCTTAACATGCTATACATGCTAGTTACAGACAAATATTACAACTTAAGTGAATTTGTTGTGTATGAGTTAGGTTATAAACTAGGTGACTTATCCAAAAGAGGAAAGAATATTTACTATGCTAGATTTTTTATGATTTTGGCTAACCATCTTTGTGAAGAGATTGTACTTGAGAACCCAACCAACAAATTAGCGTGTTGGGTTCAAGAGAGAAGAATCATTGCAGATTTGAACAGAGCCAACCATCACAAGGATGTGCCAATGTTCTATTTTCCTGTAATGCTGGCACCTCAGGTAAGTGAGGTAAGTTCATCTACACTATCAACTATTCCAATCCCTTCTATTTCTTTGACTTCAGGCATAGCTATGACAACTGTGACAATGACCAAACAGTTGCCTACCAAAGCTGCCAAAACAACTGCAATTCTTAAATCCAAATCAAAGAAAACCCCCTCTGGTATCTCTCAAAAGGTACCAGTTGAAAATTCTACCAAACACAAAGAGGGGAGTGTGAAGGAGGGAAGATAGGTGAGGGAAGGGGTGAACATCAAAGAAACCCCAAGGATAAGGTTGGAGAGATAAGTGAATCCCAGCCTAGCCACACTGCAGTTTCCCAACAAACTGCAGTGCTTAAAAAGGACAGAAGCTCACTTCTAGCTGCATCCTCCCAAAAGGATGTGGCTATTGAACAAAGCTCTCATCCAAGAGCACAGGCCAAGAGGGTTAGGGACACAAGCCTACACCAAACTTACACTAGAAAGAAGAAATCCAAAACAACTGGGGATGCACAGGACACACACTTAATGCAAACTGGTGCTAAAGACACAGTCCCTGCACCTTCTCAAATTCATATTGATGTGGCTCCAATAAATGTGGAGTAACAGCCAAAATCTCTCTTGATAAAAGCCACTGAAACACAATACTCACCAACCAACTCACTGGAAGTGGACATGATAAACACTTCAATTCCTGATTCCCCTTCTATAACTCTGTTGGGGAAGCCAAAATCTAGTGCAAGTGAGCATCGTCTTTTAGATGATTTGTTGGCTCACTTGCCAATTCTTTCTGATTCTATTGTGACATCTGTGCCTCAAATAACTTCAATCAACACAGAGTCAACAATAGTTTCTCTTCTCACCTCATTCATTTCTACTCTCTCGATGGATATTGCTCATCCGTCGAGTAGTGATTGTATCCCGACGGATAAGCTTAACAGTAGTTATCCATCGGATAGCTTTACCACTCACACGACGGATATCATTTATCCGTCGAGTGTCTCTGCACAACTTCAAACTTCAATAATTTCAAGTGCAGAAGATTTGGTGGTAATACAATCACTCTTAGGACTGAGAGAGGAGAGTGTATTGAGTGAGAGGCTGGGTTGCTCCCAGGCAAAAGGAGAGGAAAAGAGTGAATCTCAGCAATCCATTCATTCAGGATTGGCAAAAGTGAGTGAGAGGAGTCCCACCTTAGTAGGTGAAGGTGAGGGTGTGAGGGTGGGGAGCCAGGGTGAGACCCTGATGCAACAAAAGAGAGAACATGAGAGAAAAGCAGGTACTGGAGCAATAAGGATGGAGCCAGCCATTGCTAGTGAGTCAATGATTGTGGATGATGCTGAAAAGGAAAGACAATTTCACCAACATTACAAAGCTGTAATTGATAACATTTCCTTGGATGCTGACACTTTTACTCACCGTGTTTCAGCCTATCAACTGTTGGCTGCTCAGGGCAATGTGGAGGCAGAGCAGACTTTACACTTAGTGCACACCACAGAATCTCTTCAAAGAGATAAAGCTGCTGTCAACAGGATGCCTCCTCAAGCTGGAGAGCCATCTGAAGAATTTGGAGTAAATTCTGATGATGATGACTCTAGTTCTTTGAATGGAAGCATGAACTTAGGGGGAGCTGAAGGCCAAAGTTCTGCTTTAAGTTTACCTGAATGGGCATGGGCAAAGGACTTTACACCAGGACAATTTGAGGTGTCTTTGGTAAGACAAGTAACAGCTATTCAGCAAGCCCTTCAGGAAGTTTCAGATGCTGGTACCAAGGCTGTTCTTAAAGCTCATCTAGACTCCTTGCACTTAATGAAGATCCAACACTCCAGACAGAATATCAGTGTGGATGAATTGAAAAAGGAGATAGCTGACTTAAAGACATACAACTCTGAGAAACTGGATTCAATAATGCCATATGGTACCATGCATGATTTATTACAAAGGTTGAGAAGAGAATCAGATTCTGAAAAGAAGATAGCCAAGCTGGAGACCAGAGTTCAAGTTATTGAGAATTCAGTGGCCCTACTTCTTCAAAATCAACAGACTCAGACAAATCTTCTCATGCAACTGGCTAAAGCACATGGCCTAACTCCTTCACTTGATGATAACAAAAAGGGGGATAGAGATTCAAGTAAGGGGGAGAAAGGACCAACTAAGGGGGAGAACATTGTAGTTCAAATCAGCAAAGTAATTATACCTTCAATTACTATCTCCAAGCCACCAGTTGCAGATGGTATAGATCTTATAAATACAGCAGCATCAAGTTTGAAAGATGCTGATAAAGAAGAGTTGACTCTGATCAACTGGAAAAAGATTGATGAGGAAATACAGAGAAAGTTTCAATTAGTCAAGGAACCAGATCAGTCAGCAATCCATCACTCTCATGTCAAGCCAATCAATGTGAATGAGATGAGCTTGAACTATCTGGAGAAAGGACAATCTTCCTGCATCAAGACTACAAAGGCTGAGATGATTCTTAAACCAAGGGCAAACTATCCAAAGTCATCTTTGAAGAACCCTATGGATACTGTGTATGAGACACCCAAGCCTGATGAAAAGAAGCTTCTGTCAAGATCTATTCTTCTCTACAAAGATCCAGCTGATTCAGCCTCAAGAGAGAGAATTGCAAAGATATTCAGAAATGGGAAGGAAATTTGTGTGGTAGCTGGACATCCACAATTTGCTCAAGCAAAGGAAGAAGAAAAAGCCAGATTGAAGCAGGAAAAGAGGCAAGCTGCTCTAGATGCAAAGAAGTCTAAACAAAAGAAAGAACAGTTTGCTATCTTGACCAAGCTACAGGCTGTGAACTCTTCTCAACAAATTCCCTCTCAACCAACTCAAGCTACTGGATCAAAGAAGAAGATTGAAGAACAGAAGAAATCTCCAAGAAAGAAAGAATTGGCTAAAAGAACAAAAAGAAAGTTGGATATTAT
Organism: Apium graveolens; assembly: GCF_009905375.1. Lineage (NCBI taxonomy): Eukaryota > Viridiplantae > Streptophyta > Magnoliopsida > Apiales > Apiaceae > Apium > Apium graveolens. The sequence goes on along the minus strand of NC_133656.1, from coordinate 177,759,147 downwards.
TAACAAGGAATTGGAAGATCAATTTCCAATGGAATCCACTAAAGCTGAAACTCAAGCATCAAAGCCCTCTGTGGTATTTGAAGACATAAGGGTGGTAGACCCCTACAGGAACATACATGGAGAGCCTATTGTGCCAAAGGATGAGCCAATAGAGTGGGATAAATTACCAATTCCTGACTTCAACTTGCCAATTCTCACCAAGCCAAGAAGGACAAAATTAAGGGCAGTCAAGAAAGTGAAGCTGTCACCTCTCAAATCCAAGGCAGTAGTCAAAGCTCAACCCATGATCAACAAGGAAGACTACTTGTACTTGTGTGACATCAAGGAATTTTCAGACCTAAACCTTTATCTGGAGGAGCTGGATGAGGTAAGGGCAATTGATGCATACAGAAACCTACCTGAAAGGTTGGTATTCAAGTACAATGGAGGAAGGGAGATTCAGTGGCCTCTTCATATGATACTTCAAGAAAGCCAAGCTGTGTTGATCAAAGTCTATTCATCCTTCAAGAAAAACTTTGGGTTTAATGTAACTGCAAGAAGATTAGTATTGAAGAAGATTGAAGAGCTAAGGAGTGTTAGAGCCAAAGATGCACTACCCAAAACTCTTATCATCCCATACACAGGGAGAAGAGTGCATCTAAGGCCCTACTGGCTGATGGAATTCATGGATGACAAGGGTATGAGAAGATTCTTCAGACTAGAAGACCAATTGAGTATCTCTAGCAATGAGACTCTTTTGGAAATGCAAGAAATGTTAGATCTCTCAGAATCTGATGAATTAGAATTCCATAGACAGCTCCAGAATCAAATTGAAGAAAACAACAGAAAGCTTGGAAGAAGATCTAGACCTTCAAGAAACTAGAAAAATCTGCTCAGGCTAGAGGAGCATCTTGAATTGACTGTGAGCCAAACCTTGTATACCTTGTTTAAATTGAAGCACTTTCAGTTTTATCTACTTATCTTTAAAGATATATGTTTAGGATGTTTTTTTATCATCAAGTGTCTCTTAATTTATGGCTACAATTCCAGTAGACATAAATTGGGGGAGATTGTTGTGAATATGTTGTGCACTTGATGATTACCTAAACAAAACATCTAAGTAGATTTTACTTAGTGAAATAATGTAGCACTCGACGGATAAGTATTATAGTCCCGACGGATAACTCAGTTTGAGTACCGACGGATGAGTAATTTATTATCCATCGAGTGAGTAGCTTATATAATGATAAGTTTGTAGCACAGTGTTGTATGCACCTTTGTATAGAATCTGTAGTAGCATATAAGTCATGTTGACTTTAACTAGATATGCAGAATAGGTTGATTAACTGTACATAAGCAATGTCTTGTAATTCTGTATAAGTGAAATGAAGTCAAGTGCCAAAATAGCTATCAACGGATGCTTAACAACGCTTCGACGGATGATCAAATGACTTTCAACGGATGTTCAAAATAGCAGTCGACGGATGATCAAGTAAGTCATCGACGGATGATCTGAAAGTCGACGGATGATAATATCAAGATTCAAACATCAGTTGAACAGTGAAAGCTGACACACAGCCGTCGAGATTGGATACAAACACTGTGGAAGCCCATTAACTGGGTAATAGAGGACGAAAAGCAGCAAAGATCAAGACTGTTAGATTTTATATTTATTCAGTTCTTTTGACTTTGTAATCTTGGTAATATATATAAACCAAGAGAGTAGCAAATATAAATAACTAAGAAAACTAAGTGAGCTTAGAAACAAACACAGAGAAATCTTTGTAAGCACTATCTTTAGCATTTCTTGTGTTCTTAGTTGTTCTATCTTGTAAAAGCAGCTGTGAGCATTTCTGCACACAGAGTTCTCTCGATATATTAATATATATCTCTGGTGGAATTGTTTAAATCCACCAGAAAGTTTTTAAAGACTCTTGTTTTTAATTACTCTTGTTTTGATTCATTAAAGTTTATATTCCGCATTGTGCTAATCAAAACAGATATATCTATAATCGAGTTGAATATTTTTATTTCAAGAAAAAGGTAAAGAATTCCATTCAACCCCCTTCTGTAATTCTTGATATATTGTTAAGGGACTAACACTTTGCTGAAAAGACAAGTAATTGATTCTGTATCTGTAGAGTTGAAGTGAGCCAAGTACACATTCCCTTTTCTAACTCCAGTTAGAACCACTTTGTTGTCCTTCTTGTTTGTGACAACGCAGGCTTCAGAATTGAAGGAAACAGTATTCCCTCTGTCACATAGTTGACTGATGCTCAATAGATTGTGTTTGAGACCATCAACTAATGCAACTTCACCAATGATGACATTTTCCTCTGAAATCAAGCCATATCCCATAGTGAACCCTTTGCTGTCATCTCCAAAGGTTATGCTAGGGCCAACTCTCTCCTTGAACTCTGTGAGCAGGGTGAAATCTCCTGTCATGTGCCTTGAACAACCACTGTCCAATTACCATAGATTCCTTCTTTTTCCCTGCACACAACAAAATCAATCAAGTTGATTTTGGTACCCAAGTTTCCTTGGGTCCAGCCTTGTTAGTCTTTTTCCTAGACTTCATTCTTCTGCATCTTTTGACTTAGGCAACTTTGGGTCAACCTTGATCTTAGATGCAGTTGGTTGAGGTGTAGGGTTAGTCACAGAATCATTTAGCACATTTGGTTGAATTTGATAAGGTATAGATTGTGCAAACATATTATTCCACATGGGCATATTGTATGGCATTTGAGGCATACTGAATGCAGTAAAATAGGGATTATTAGCATATGGCATGTTTGCAAAATGTGCATGAGGATTCTGATGAGACATAACAGGCATAGCATGCAGAGGTGACATAGACATGTTAGGCATGGAAGGAGTTAAAGGCATGGGATCAGTCTTAACAGATTTGCAGTTATCAGATAGATGATTAACACTTTTACAATGCACACAGCTTTTTCTAGGAGCATACTTATTAGGTGTGTAATTGTTGTGTTTGTTAATCCCTACCTTCCCATTTCTATTAGATTTTCTTTTAGTTTCCTTTTTATCCTCAACCAACTTAAGCCTATTTTTTAACTGATCTAAAGTCATGTGTCCTATATTCACCTTACTGGCATCTTTGGATGTGCTAGCTCCTTCTTTGACAAAGTTCTTGGAAGTTGAACAAAACTTCTTATTGAGATTTTTCTTTTTAGAATCACTTGCCTGTTTTAATTGATGAGCCTTCAACGGATGCTTTTTTTCTTCCTTCAATGGATAACTTTCATCATCCGTTGATTCCACATCCGTTGACAATCCATCAATTAATTCAACTTCCTTTTTGGTTTTCTTCCAGGCATTCTCACAGAGTGATTCAATTCCCTGAACCTTGACAATTTGAGCACTAACATCCCTAGATGTTTTCCAGGCCTTGATTACCTCTTGCTCACGTTTTAATTATTTAGAAAGAATTTCTACTTTCTTAACAGATTCTTCTAGTTCACTCTCAACAGTCAAGCATTTGATTTTAATCTTTTCAAGCTCAATTACCTTACCCTCTAACACAACATTCCTATCACTTAAAAACACATTATTCTCTTTGATTCTTGTGTTTTCTTTAGCTAGTGATTTAAGGGAAACACGCAAATGATATAATTCATTGGACATATCATTTATGGCTTCATTGCATTCAATATTAGAAAGCTGAGAGAGGTCAGTAGTAATGACCTGGTTGCTTGATGAACTAGTTTCATTTTCATCAGAATTAGCCATCAGGGCTAGGTTGACATATTCCATATCATCATCTTCATTAGCTCCATCTGCTACCCAATCATCTTGAGTGAGAAAAGCTCTTTCCTTTTGTTTGAGCAAATCGAAATATTTCTTTTTGTAATCAACTTGCTCAAATTTCTTCTTATCAGAGGATGGCTTTCTGCACTCATTTGCAAAATGTCCACTTATGCCACAGTTATAACATTTGAACTTAGATTTGTCCACCATGTTCTTGTTTGACTTAGTGAATTTTATATTTTTCTTAAATTTCATCTTTGTAAACCTCCTGGACAGAAAAGCCAGATGTTCATCAACATCATCAGAGTCATCTTGACTGGAATTGTCTTCAACCTCAGCTACTTGCTCCTTTCCCTTGCTTGATTCTGATTTGCTTGTGCCACTTTTAAGACTTGGCATTGTCTTTTCTTCATTCCTGGCTTCAATCTTCTCATTGTCAGCTACAAGCGCAACTGATCCACCTTTTCTTTTTCCCTTTTCCAACAGCTCATCTTGCTCCATCTCAAGTTCATAGGTCTTTAAAATTCCATATAATCTTTCAAGTGTGAAGTCCTTATAATCTTGAGAATTTCTTAGAGAAACAGTCATAGGCTTCCATTCCTTTGGTAGAGACCTTAGAAATTTTAAATTGGAGTCCTTGACTTGGTACACTCTGCCATACAGCTTCAATCCATTCAACAATTTCAGAAATCTGTTGAAGGTATCATTCAATGATTCTCCTTCTTCAAAATGAAAATATTCCTACTGTTGAATGAGAAGCTGCATTTTGTTTTCTCTAACTTGCTCAGTACCTTCACAGATAAGTTGCATAGTATCCCAAATTTCCTTAGCAGTTTGGCTGTTAATGACATTGTCAAACATATCTTGATCTAGGCCATTAAACAAAATGTTCATGGCTTTCTTGTCCTTGTGAACCTCTTTAATATCTTCAACAGTCCATTCTGCTTTTGGCTTGGGAATAGACTGTCCAACAGCAACTGTTGCAGTAGCAGCTGTGGCCACTTTGTGAGGGATGTGAGGACCATTTTCAATGCAGTTGATGTAGCTTTCATCTTGAGAGAGAAGATGTAAATGCATCTTTACTTTCCAGTGATGATAGTTATCTCTTTCCAGGATTAGAATCTTTACACCAATATCCTTCCTACTCATGATGTTAGCAGAATAGATCTTTAAACTCTTTGTATGTTAAGAGCTTGCTCTGATACCAATTGTTATTCCCAGTGAACTAACAATGAGATTTACAGAAGGGGGGTTGAATGTAAATCTCAAAACTTTTTCAAGTTTTGAGCAGTTTCTAAGGCTAGGTATTTTAATGAACAAATGTGTGTGAATTGCTTTAAGCTAATACAGACAGATATATATTCAAACACAAATGTAAAGAACACAAAGAACTTAAAAACTTTTCTGATGGATTTGTTGTTCCACCAGAGATGTGTTATTTCAGAAAATCTGTGATTCAAAGAATTAAATCACAGCTGCGTCCTTGTACAAACTAGATGATTTTCAATCTGGATTTTTTTAAACAGCTTTGGAAAATTCACCATCTAATTACTAGCTGCTACTTGGTTTATATATCACCAAGTTTACAAGTGAAGACAAAACTGTAAAATACAATTAAAAGATTCTTCACATGTTTCTTCTTCATTTCTCTATCCAATGCAATTTAGGTTTAGCTGTGAATCTTTGAATACTTCCTTGTTTGCACCAAAATGGAAATGTTGCTTTTTCTTGATTCCTCCAAGAGGCTACCACATTCTAGTTTGTCTCTGTCAACCCATGTGCCTCTGTCAGCTTATGAATTGTCACTATCAACTGCTATTGAACTTAGCATCCGTTGAAGCTTTCATCCGTTGATGGCTTTATCCGTTGAAGCTTTATCCATTGAAGCTTTATCCGTTGATGCATTAGCAGTTGAAGCTTTATCCGTTGAAGCTTTGGAGACATCCGTTGAAGCTTTGTTTCTCATCCGTTGAAGGCCTTTAATATCAGTTGATACTACTTCACTTATACAAAATTACAAGGCATGAAATATTTACAATTAGCCCTCCTATTTGCATATCCACTAGTAGTCAACATGACTTATAATTTCCCACAATATCTAAGAATTATAACTTAAATACAGAGAATGAAATGTGCTACAATACTAAACTTATTTCTAAGTAAAGCTACTCCTTCAACGGATAGCCAGACTGGTCTTATCCGTTGAGGCTACAAACACCAGATTTCTACTTAAGTGTTTTGTTGAACTTATCATCAAACTAATACACATATTCCTAACAAATCATATTAGACATGACATCTCAAATATATCTAACAATCTCCCCCAACTTATAAATTATGCAAAATATACAAGTTAATAGATTTGATGATGTCAAAAATATTTAATTACAAATGCAATAAGAGTTTAACTAGATAACTAACTACAACTTACAGTCGTTGTAGCTTTTACCAATCTCATTGAGTCAATCTAAATCCTTAATGATTCTTGACAAAGCTTGATATCAGCTTTTCTTCTTTAATTCTCAGGACTTGAGAGAGTGTAGTCTTGACTTGCTTCATCTCTTCATTTTGACTTCCAATCTGGTAGATTACAGTCCTTAAAGCAGAGATATGATTTATTTCTAAACCATCATTCAGTCTTATTACCCTAGGATGAGAAAAATCTTCATTGTAGCACAGACATTTCTCATTCAGTAACACTTCAAGCTTAGCAGAATCCTTCTTCATTGGAGTTTCACTTCCATCATTTTCAAAAATACTAGGAATGAATTTTTTAACTCCTGAACCATAAATTCTTGCTTTATCTCTGATGATCTTCAATATGAAGTTTGACCATCTCCTGGTAATAACAGACTTCACCTCTAAAAGGTAATGAAAGAATTGAAGTTCTTTCAATGATTTGTTCAGCACATCTGATTCTGACATTTGATATGTCCTTCCATCTTCAAGAAATAGAATCAGATTTTCCTTGACATTGTGCTTGTCATGAGCATCCAGTACCACTTGAACAAAGATTACCTTATCAAGATGTTTCTGTGTAACATCTTCAATAGGTCTGTCAGTCAATAAAAATGGATCTCTAGTAGCAACTTCAACTCCCGTTTTGATCTTTGCTTCATCAGAACCTAGTCCAGCCCTATTTCTTGGTTCTCTAGCATTTAACCCAATAGTCATGAAGGTAGACAACAATTGGCTTTGCTTTGGATCTGATGGTTTGACATTTTTCCACATAAATTTCTTTTTATCAGCTACTTCCATCTTGTCTAAATCAACTTGAGCACTTTCAGAGGTTGACTTGATGACTTTATCAGAACTTGCTGTTTCTGTTATAGCTTGCTGTTCTTGACTCTGAACAACTTGAGCCTTGTCAGAAGTTGTCTTTGATTCTTCAGAAATCTTCCTTCTTTTCAGAGTTTGAACATCTTTATCTTCAGCAAGATTATCATCAGTAACTTGAACCATTTTGCACACTGGTTTTATCAGAATTTGAGGAATTTTCATCTCAAGTGACTTGGTTGGTTCATCAACTTTTCCTTTCCCTTTGTCTTTGGGATCAATCTCAGATTGTGATCTTGTTTTGGGCTTTGATGCCTCAGTATGTGACTTCTCCTTGATCACACTGCCTTTTACCTTAGGCCTTGGAGGTTTCTTTGCAACATAATCTTTTGGCTTTATATTTTTCTTTTCAGCTTTAAATTTAGCTTCTTCCTCCTTGAGATTTTCTAAATCCATTCCTGGATTATGTTTCTGAAATAATCTTCTAGCAATTTCCACATCAAGTGTCTGAATCTTGGGATCCTTGTAGTAGATAGTAGTCTGCTTTCCCTTGAGCTTCAAAGTTTGCATGAACTTTTGAGAATCTTGACTTCCACCTTGTATCAGAACATCAGGCTTTGTCATCAGATTTTGCTCATCAGAACTTGATATCATATTTTAAGTTCGAGTACTTGCTATCAGATTTTGAGTTTGAGCAGCTTCAGAACTTGTCTTCTTTTAAGTTGAAGATTTGCTTGCATCAGTAATTAGTTTCCTTGAAGAAACCTTGCTGCTCTTCCCTTTACTTTGAACTTGACCTCTACCCTTGCTAGGATTTCCTTGGTCATCAGCTTCATCATCTTTCTTCTTCAGTACTTGATCATGAGAGCATTTATACTTAACTATCTTCTCCCCCTTTTTGGCATCATCTGGTAGTAGGAGTGAGAGAAGAAATTCTACTGAAGATTGGATCTCATCCAATTGAGCCTGTTGAGAAGCTTGAATAGCCAGAACCTCAGAGATTTGGGCCTGTTGCTTCTCTTGAGCTTTCTCAATTGCTTCTACTTTCTCAAAAATAGGTCTGATAAACCTTTTTTTATCAAGTTTGGTCTCCATATCTAGCTTTTCAGCCTTTTTTAGAAGTTTGTCAACCTTTTCTTGAGTAGCCTAGTGTAGACCTTGAAGATTTTTGGTAGACAGAGTTGTGACTTTAAGTTGTGTCTTGAAATCAGCATTAGTGAGCAACTCATCATCTTTACCAGTATGGTATGTCAGTACTTTGGAGCTTGGAATGAAATCAGTGTTATTCCACTTCTTGGTCAACTCCACACCTCTGTGAGTATCTTCCCAAGGAATATGTGCTGCTTACTCAACAAATTTCTCAATCAGTGCCTCCTTTCCTAGTACAGGAGCTGGAGTATGAACAGAAACACTGTCTTCAGAACTTGAAGAAGACTCAGTATGTTCTGACAACACCATAGTGTGTGATGTAACTGGAGATTCAGCAATAACTTCATGTAAATTCTGAGCATCAGAATTTATCTCCAGAATTGGTGTAGATGGTGTGGATGGTATTTCAGCATCATCATTTAAGATTGGAGAATGAGTTGGAGATTGCTGAACTTTTGTAGGTGGAGCTTCTAGATAAAGAACATTTGGTATATGTAGATTGTGAATATATATTTTAGAATTTGTACCTTGTTCTTCAGCATCATCTGTAGCTTTAGTAGGAGAGATAGGAGGTGTTGGCACCGTATCTTGAGCTTGAGTAGGGGATGGCAGAGCTTCAATTACAACAGGTTCTGATAAGATCAGAGATTCCTAATCCCCTTCCTCAGCTTCAGTAGTATCCTCAGATGGAGGCTTAGCCATGTGCCTTTTAGCCCTCATTTTCTTCAATCTCCTTGACAGTGAAGGAGTTCCTTTATCATCAGAACTAGCAGTTTTCTTTCTTTTGAAGGTATCAGAATCTTGAGCTGCAGTTGCTTTCTGAGAATCTACAATTTCAGCTTCAACTGTCACAGGTTCTAATGCATGAACCTGTGCTTCCTCTTTACTATCAGATTCATCCCTAAGAATCATTTTCCTTTTTCTTTTGTGGAGGCCGAGGAATAGACTTTGTCCTTTTTGGCCTGGAAGGAGAATGTCTGATGGTATGTGCTGATGGTTGAGGTTTAGATGACCGTGTTGGTTTAAAATATGTCCAGATGGTAGGTTGAGATTGTGGTTGAGAAGTGGTTGGTTGTGTAGTGGTTGGAGGTTCTGATGGAGGCTGGGATGGTTGTACATCAGGATATAAGGCAGTGTATGTGGCTGAATCATAATTTATCAAAAACGGTTTGACTAAAATTGGAATTTGGAGGGGTCTCAAAACAGTTTTCTTATTATCAGTGGATAATAAGTCAGTAAAATCTCTCTTAGCTAGTTTAAATGGTTCAATTAACTCACTAGCTAATTGGGGTGCATCAGAGTTATAAAAACTGTAAATAAGTTGACAGAATCTAGCAAAATATGCAGTGTTTCTATCTTCTGTCATCCTATCCCCAATAAAGCCTAAAATAGCACTTGCATAATCAAAATGAGTTTTATTAATGAGAGCATACCCGATTTGTTGACTAAGAATTGGGATTGCATCAAAATTTGAACACTTATTTGCAAAAGTCCTGGTGATGCAGTCGAATAAGAAACTCCATTCCCTCCTTATGTTGAGTCGCTTCAACTGTCCCAGCTTCGCCAGAGTTTTCTCGTAGCCCAGATTGGCCATTAGCTGTTGAAGAACTGGCTCTTCAATTGTTGAATATGTTCAGTTTTTGGGTAGATGAAGTGCTTGTCTAACTGTGGCCAAAGTCACCACATGGGCATCCTCCCCTGTAGTAAAGATAATACTTGGGGACCCATTGGCACCACCATTATCATACACTCCTGACCTCCAGAACTCCAGCACTTGAGTTCCTGAGAATGTGTCTGGTTGGGTCAGTGCATAACCTATCTCAAAGTTAGCAAGAAAGTCCTGAACGAAATGAAGATCTGATGGGGCTTCACACTTGCTAAGAATATCCAAGTAATTGTTGGGGACAAACTTAGCTCCATTGAGAACTATGTCTTTTGGTGCCATTTCTGTAAGAAATAAGTGAGAAAATATATTGTGCACAAGGTGTTTGATAAAATTCCTGTATGAAAAAGCTTCAGAGAATATTAGAGAGAGAGAAAATAAGAGAGATTAAGAATATAAAAGTAGGTAAAAGATTAGAAAATCTTTTAACTCCCATATATATACTCTCTCCACTCAACAATCCTTTTTAGAAGTAAAACAGACACTTGTACACCTGTCAGCTAGTAAATAGTTAAAGTAGAGTTAGTGGGCACGAGAAATAAGCAATAATTAACGTGCACATGCAGTTTTTCAAGACAAACACGTTTACCACTAACCCAAATAATTATGATTGTTTTATCTCACCTAATTATATTCTGATTTAATATAACCATTACAGTATTTACCACAAATAAGTCAAGTAAAAAATAATGCCACGTAAGCATCAGAGTTTCCATCAGGATTTAATATCAGAACTTGACTATTATCAGATTTTAACAGTCATCAGAACATGGCTTCTTAAACTCAAAAAGTGAATGTTTGTATTTGTGATTTTTCATACAAATACTGACTTATTTCTTCAGAGTTTAATCATCAGAACTTCCATCAGAACTTGTCCTCAGAATTTATGCAAATGACACTTAACTGTTTGTCAAAAACAACTTAATCACCACAGTAATTTTCATCATTCATATAGAGTGAGAGTGTGTGCATTAGCAAAATATCAGATAAAGATTAAAGTCTGATATACTTCAGTACCTCCTAAAAATAAGGCATAACTAAGAAAAGTGCTTAAAATCTGTCACTAATAATGAAGTCTACTATAGGATAAATTTATGCATGAGTCCACCTCAACTATTTGTGCTCATTTTATGCATATTTTAGAATTCTTTTTCACAGTGGCTTCTCAGTGTAAATGAGTCACAACTGCTATCAGAATTTATGCTATTATCAGAGTATTTCTCCAGTAACTAGAGAATGTGAAAAGTCACCAAAAAAAAATTATTTGCTTCTCTAATGCATATTGCTTAATACCAGCAATGCACTTGGGTCTTCCCTTCCACATATTTACTCTAGATCTCAAAGGAGTACCTGACTTTAATTTTTTTTTCTTTTCTTTAGATAAGTGAGGCTTATTAGCATTTAGTTTATCCTTAAGGTTTACTGACATCAGAATTTGACAGATAAGAAGCAAGAATCTAGTTTGTGACTTAGTAATAAGATACACAAAGTAAATTTGACTAAGCTCAAAATCAGAATTTGCTTGTATTAATGAATTTCCATATAAACAACTAATTCAGACATGGGATTTCTAGTATATTAAAGACTACTAGGTCAGCATCTAGCACAATAATCCTCATTGGATTGAATAGTCACAGGATATTCAAATCACTATCAAAGTATATAGATCCACATCAGATAACAATCAGCATTTAATGTATTTCAATTTAAGCACAGATTACATGAAGATAAGACAATCTGTAAACACTAATCATAAAGTCTGATGCATGAGCATATTTAGAGAAAGAACTTGAAACCATTCCAAGTTCATTTACCAGTCTAGTAAAAGTAGCTTCACATAGTGGTTTTATGAAGATATCTGCTAGTTGTTGATCTGTTGGAACAAAATGCAATTGCATTGTACCTTCCATCACATGTTCCCTTATGAAATGGTACCTAATACTGATGTGCTTTGTCATTGAGTGTTGAACTGGATTACCTGTCATAGCAATAGCACATTGATTATCACAATAAATTGGTATTTTAGAGAATTCTAACCCATAATCCAGTAACTGATTCTTCATCCAAAGAATCCGTGCACAACAGCTTCCTGCAGCAATATATTATGCTTCTGCAGTTGATGTGGAAATTAATTTATGTTTCTTGCTAAACCAAGAAACCAATCTGCCTCCAAGAAATTGGCAGCTTCCACTTGTGCTTTTCCTGTCTATTTTGCATCCTGCAAAGTCTGCATCTGAGTAACCTATTAACTTAAAATCTGATTCTCTAGGATACCACAATCCTAGATCAGCTGTACCCTTGAGGTACTTGAAAATTCTTTTCACAGCTATTAAATGAGGTTCTCTTAGATCAGTCTGAAATCTTGCACAAAGACAGGTAGCATACATGATATCAGGTCTACTAGCAGTTAAATAGAGTAAAGAGTTAATCATACCTCTATAGTTAGTAATATCTACTGATGAACTAGTATCTTTATCTAACTTGGTTGCAGTGGCCATGAGAGTGGATGCAGTTGAACTGTCTTGCATTCCAAATTTCTTGAGTAAATTTCTGGTGTACTTGTATTGACAGATAAAAGTACCTTCTTCATTTTGCTTGACTTGAAGTCCCAGAAAATAACTAAGTTCTCACATCATACTCATTTGATATCTTGACTGCATTAGCTTTGCAAACCTTTCACAGAGTTTGGCATTTGTAGAACTAAATATGATATCATCAACATATATTTGTACCAAAAGTAAGTCCTTTCCATGGTTGAGGTAGAACAGTGTTTTATCAATTGTGCCTCTGTAAAATCCACTTTCTAGAAGGAATTGAGCTAAAGTCTCATACCATGCTCTAGGAGCTTGCTTAAGGCCATTAAGTGCTTTTTTAAGCCTGTAGACATGATTTAGAAATTTTGAATCTACAAAGCTTGAAGGTTGTTCAACATACACCTCTTCTTCCAATTCTTCATTGAGAAAAACACTTTTTACATTTATTTGAAAGACTTTAAACTTTTTGTGAGCAACATAAACCAAAAAGATTCTTATGGCTTCCAATCTAGCAACCGGTGCAAATGTTTCATCATAATCAATACCCTCATGTTGAGAGTAGCCTTTAGCAACCAGCCTTGCTTTGTTCCTTGTAATTATGCCATCACTGTCAGTTTTGTTTCTGAACACCCATTTTGTGCCAACAACTGATTTGTTCTTTGGTCTTGGCAGTAAGGTCCAGACTTTATTTCTTTCAAATTCATTTAACTCTTCCTGCATTGCTTGCACCCAATCAGCATCCTAAAGAGCTTCTTTCACTTTATTTGGTTAAGTCTGAGATAGAAAAGAATGATAGAGACATTCATTTGATGTTGCAGTTCTAGTTCTGACACCTGCTTCAGGATCTCCAATTATTAAGTCAGGTGTATGTCATTTGGTCCAATTCCTTGCAGATGGAAGTTGATTTCTAGAACTGGATCCTCCCCCATGATCCATGCTATCTCCATTAGCATTTTGTGATGCTCCCCCTGTAGTTATGCTCTCTGACACTTCAGTATTCGAGTTGGATCCATCAGGATTTGAAGTATTAGAGTTTCCAAAATTATCAGAACTTGGCTCATCAGAACTTGAAGAGCCAGTGACAGGTTCTGATGCTTCTTGAGAGTCTTGATTTATGGTAGGATCTTCAGATTGCTCCCCCTGGACATGTGCATTTTTCTTTGGAGTTGTTACCACAGTTTCAATGACATCAGAACTTACAGGATCAGAGTTTAAGTCATCAGAATTTACAGAATCAGAATTTAAATCCTCATTTTCAAATCTCAGCTGATCATGATCATTGAAATCTTCAAGTCCCGTAATCTTCTTATCATCAAAAGATACATTGATAGATTCCATGACAACCCTTGTTCTTAGATTGTAGACTCTGAAGGCTTTTGTGGAAAGTGGATATCCAACTAAAATTCCTTCATAAGCTTTTAGATCAAATTTTGACAGTTGTTCAGTATGAGTCTTAAGAACAAAATACTTACATCCAAATACATGAAAGTATTTCAGATTTGGCTTCTTTTTCTTCACCATCTCATATGGTATTTTTTCATGCTTGTTTATGAGTGTAGCATTCTGTGTAAAACAAACAGTCTGCACAACTTCAGCCCAAAAGTAGGTTGGTAGCTTTGCTTCATCAAGTATTGTTCGTGCAGCTTCAATGAGAGTCTTGTTCTTTCTTTCTACAACTCCATTTTGCTGTGGAGTTCCAGGTGCAGAAAATTCCTGTTTGATTCCATGCTCTTTGTAGAACTCTTCCATGTTTGAATTCTTGAACTCAGTGCCATTATCACTTCTTATTATTTTAACAGAATCTTTGACCAACTTATCCAGCTGTATAAACATGATCAGTTAGAGTATATGCAGTTTCGTTCTTCTTGTGCAAGAAATACACCCAAGTGTATCTTGTGAACTCATCCACTATAACCATAACATATTTCTTCTTTGCAATAGACATGACATTGACTGAACCAAATAGATCAACATGTACTAGGTGATAAGGCTCAAGAATTGAGGATTCAGTTTTGCTCTTGAATGAAGATTTTCTTTGTTTTGCCTTTAGACATGAATCACAAAGGCCATCACGAGAAAATACTGATTTTGGCAGTCCTCTCACAAGATCTTTCTTTACTAGCTCATTTATGTTGTTGAAATTAAATGAGAGAGTCTTTTATGCCAATTCCAGCTTTCTTCAATTGATGCTCTACTCAACAGACAGATTGCAGAACCATCAGAACTTGTGAAAGCCTGGCTTCATAAATGTTACCATGCCTGTAACCTTTCAGAACCACTTTGCCTGTTGAATTGCTTACAACTTCACAGTGTTCTTCAAAGAAATCCACATGATAATCTCTGTCACAGATTTGACTTACACTTAGTAGATTGTGTTTAAGTCCTGAGACAAGAACTACTGTTTCAATGATGACATTCCCAAGATTTATATTGCCATATCCCAGAGTTTTTCCCATGTTTCCATCTCCATAAAAAACTCCTGGGCCAGCTTTCTCCACAAAGTCCGATAGCAGGGCTTTATTTCCAGTCATATGTCCTGAACATCCACTGTCCAGCACTAGGATGTTTTTCATGTTGCCCTTTAATTCAGCAGTTTCAGGACTGCCATCAGCATTTGCCATCAAGGCATTGTTCACCTCATGTTTAGAATCTGAAGTGTCTGTCCAGCTTTTCTTCTTTATGACAAGTGTCTTGCCTTTGTCACTTTTTCCTTTCTTGCAGTCAGGAGATATGTGGCCTCTTTCACCACAGTTGTAGCATTTGACATTTGAGTTATCTCCTCTGTCAGACTTTCTGAACCCTTTCTTATCAGAACTTCAACTATTCCTGGAAAACTTATTGCCTTTTCTGAATTTCCTGTAGGCTATCTTTGTGATACCCTTCACCAAAAGAGCACACAATTTCATCATCTCTTTATCAACATCCATTTCAGGTAAACTTTCAGTTTCTGAATCATCATCATCTGAATATGATGACTCTAAATTAGAATTTATGATGACAGCCTTTCCTTTGCCCCTTTTTGAGGCAGCCATGTTAGGAGATTCTTCTTCAGCCTTAAGAGCAACTGTCCTTGACTTTCTTCCATGCCTCTTGCTCCTTTGATCCATCTCAAGTTCATAAGTCTTGAGCATACCATAAATTTCATCAAGAGTAGTTCCAGTAAGGTCATAGTTGTTTCTTATTGTAGTAGACTTCAAATCCTAATTTTCAGGAAGAGCTAAAAGGAATTTTAGATTTGAATCTTCAAGATCATATTCCTTATCCACTAGTGACAGATCATTCAAGAGTTTGACAAACATGTCATATAATTCAGTTAATGACTCATCAGCTTTTGAGTCAAAGTGCTCATACTCTTGAGTGAGTGTAATCCTCCTATTCTTCTTGATTGCATCAGTTCCCTGGCATCTTGTCTCCAAAGCATCCCATATCTCCTTTGCAGTTTTGCAATTAATTACCCTGTTTGACATGACATTATCAATGGCACTATGCAACAAATGCCTTACCCTTGCATCCTTGGCAATAGATGAGATGTTTTCAGCTGTGTACTCACCTTTCTCCTTTGGTATGGTCTTTGCTGGTTGATCAGAAACTACAACAGAGAGCTTGGTAGGCTTATGTGGTCCTTCATTAATTCTGTCAAGTTATTCTGGATCAGTAGCTTCCAAAAACATAACCATCTTCACTTTCCATATGGGATACTAAGAAGGTCTCAGTATGGGAACTCTAATAGTCTCATATCGACTGTGGGTTTGAGTCTTTTGAGTTTCTTCAGTTTTAGTGGGCTTGGTTGGAGTTTGTGCTTCTTCAGACATGATTGTTTGGATCTTTACTATATGTGTGTTAACAGATAAGCTCTGATACCAATTGTTAGGTCACGCAACACTGTAGAAGGAGGTTGAATACAATGTTAATACAATCAAATTGATTTAACACAAGTATGTAACAAAGATCAAGTATATTGAATAAACTCTGTTACAATAAGAACTGTTGTTCTCTCTCAGTGATGAACAAATATCACTAAGAGTTGCTAGTTTACAATGTATAATCTTCTCGATAATGATAACACATATAGTGTAAACCCTAAGTCTGTGTTTATATAGTACACAGTTATAAGATAACTTCTAATTGATATGGAATATAATTCTGTCTCCTAAAATATATCGATCAGATATTTTCTACAAGTCTTCCAGTCTTCTAACTCTTTCCACACATATCTTCTTTTGTCTTAGTCTCGATCTTCTACTGTAAATCAGCTTACTTCCTTATATGAAAGTCATCCTGCACTTAAGTTCTGATATGACCTTAAGTTCTGATATTAAGTTCTAATTTCAAGTAAGTACTGATTTCAGTAAGTCTTGATATGTCCTGTTTGTTAAGATCTGAAAACTAAACATGAATCATATTAGACATGACATCTCAAATATATCTAACACCTTGTTTGAGGTAATCAAGGCTTTGTTCTTCTCTTTGTCATGTTTTGTCTTTTCGAACTCTATAGCAAAGTGACCAGGTTCATCACAGTTGTAGCACTTGATTTTTGACATATCGACTTTTCTAGCTTTAGAGTCTTTTCCTTCTCTTCTTCCAAATGACTTCCTTTCCCCTCCAGTGAACTTCTTCCTGAAGCTTCTTTTCTTCTGTGACTTCCTGAATTGCATCTTCTTGAAGCTCTTAACTAGCAATGCAGCCATTTGCATGACATCAGAATTTGTCACGTTCTCATCAGTTTCAGAATCAGTATCATCATCGGGATTTGATGATGAATCATCAGTGTCTGATTCTGGAAGATTGTTCTTTTTCCTTACAGCTTCAACAGACCTTTCTTTTGAGGCTTTAATATTCACTTTCAAAGCAACTAATTTTCCCTTGTTGCTTTTCCTCTCTTTCCTTTGCTGAACTTCCAGATCATGAGTTCTCAGCATGCCATAGACTTCATCCAGGGTGATTATTTCCAAATTATACTGTTGTCGTATGATTGAAGTCTGAGTCTCTCATTCCTCATTCAAGGCTCTCGGAAACTTAGTATTTGAATCCTCCTGATCATACACCTTTCCCACCAAGGATAGATTGTTTACCAGGGTGAGAAACCTTTCATAGATGTCAGTAAGACTTTCATCAGGTTTGGCCTCGAAATGTTCATATTCTTGAATTAAAACAGTCCTTCTATTCTTCTTGATGGCCATGGTTCCTTGAAATTAAGTTTCAAGAGCATCTCAGATCTCCTTGGCAGTCTTATAGGCTATAACCCTGTTTGACATCACAGAATCAAGACTGTTATGTAAAATGTTTCTCACTTTTGCATCTTTCAGCACAACAACTTTCTCTTCTGGTGTCCACTCACTCTTCTCCTTTAACTGATAGTGTTCAGCAACAGTAGGAGTTGCAGGCACCAGTTTTATTGGCATGTAGGGTCCATCATTGATTACGTCGAGATAGTCTGGATCTGTAGCCTCCAGGTGCATGAGCATCTTCACCTTCCATGTAGGATATTCAGCCTTTTTCAGAATGGGGATTTTAATACTTTCATATTTGTTCAGAGCCATGTTTAGATCGCTTCTGATTGTAAATTTATCAGTTTGCTCTGATACCAATTGTTGCCCAGTAGTAATATAATTGTTTAAGGGGGTTGGATACAATTCTATAAACATATCGAACAAGTATAAAAATATAACAGTTCTTTATATTTCTGATAAAAACTGTTACAAACTCTCTCAAGAAATACTGATGTTCTTGAGAGCTTCTAGGTCTTACAATGCTCGAGTTAATCACTACGTGATGACCTAAACTGTGTTTATATAATACACAACTACTACAAATCAATCTAAGATATGCATTATCAAATACTAACAAAAAATGATACATATCTTTAACTTAATATTCAAAGTCCTATCACTCAGAACGAACAGATATTCATTCCTCAAAATAAGGAACATAATCAATCTTCACAACAGACTGCCTTCAGATGCTGATGTTCTGCAAATATTGATGATGCATCAAATCCTGACGACAGATCAAATATTGATGATATCTAAAACAGTCAGACCCTGAACTCCTCCTGATCATTGAGAATCAACACATAACATTTTTTTATTGTGAGGGTTTTAAAGTTAAATTTGCATTAATTTCATACTTTTAAAGCTTGTATGATTATAATTTAAAATTAATTTCGTAATAATTGTATTAAGAAAACAAATCATATTACAACTATCATAGAATTTTGAAGTAATACTTAAGTAAAGAACAATATAAGATGCAACATATTATAAAAAGAAAAAGGAAATTAAAAGCATTGTGAAAATTACAAGATCATATTTGTGCATCCGGATGCAATGGACATTTCTTACTTCACTTGGTGTGACATTCTTGATGGCAGGCACTTCCTTCTTCCCCGAATATGAAGCATCCATCTTCATTCTGATTCTCAAGGATTGCCCCTTCTCGCCGCGTTTTTTTTCTTCTTCTTCTTTAGGAACTCATAGGCCACCCACTTATCATACATCTGCCATTTCAGGGGTAATTGATAGTTACAGTATTCAATTGGTTGTAGTGAATATATTAATGGCATATACAACTTCTGTTGTTCGTGATTGTAATGAGAAGGCTCAGTGAGATGCTTCCACTTAATGTTATTTTTGAGACAACCCGTAACTGCATGAGAGCACGATATATGATGTTATTCCCATTTTCTGCACGTGCAGCTACGGTCTTTTAACTTAACAACCTGCATATTGCCTCCCTTCACCCTACCTTTGAAAAGGTCCCGGTGCGTACATACATTGAACATTACTTGCATATACGGCTATAAGTTGTGACCATGTGTATAGTATCCTTCGTTTCAATCTTAGAAAGTATATCCAATGAACGTGAACACAATTCTTCCCCCTTTTCATGTTATCCTCAATAATATTTAGATGTGTGTCCATAATTCTTACAGTCTTGTTATCCTCAGATTCTTATCTGAAATTATGCATACGACGACTCTTGTGGACACACATGTTTGCGCAAAATTATCAAAAACAAAATTCAATTATCATGCGTCTCCTCATCTACTAAGGTATAACATAAATAATAAGGGTGGTTGTTTGTATCGACACCCATGGTAACAAGTATCTTCCCTACATATTTTCCCTTCAAAAAGGTTCCGTCAATTAAAATAATTGGTCGTGCGTGTTTCCGACCATCCATCATTGATTTGAGACCCCAAAATATACGCTTGCAAAAGGATGTACCCGTTCTTCAGAATGAGGAACGATATCAATCTCAACAGTAGTTCTGAATTTAGCCTTTAAGATTGTTGTGCATAATATTGGAAGACTTTGATACATTGTAGCCCAGCTGCCATATACTTCCTCAATTGGTATTTGTTTCCCTCTCCATGATTTGTTTTAATTGACTTGGTGGTTGTATTTGTTGATGACAAGTGGAAAATTTGTTTTGATCTTTATTTCAGGAGTCTTTATCACCTGTGATAGTCAATCATGAAATATATAAAAAATAATCCTGTAATAAAATAGACATAACAAATTAAACAATGTAAAACTAACAATGGTATTTAAATATGCAAGAAATTCACTTACAAGTGGTTTGGCAAGCTTTGAAATCATTTTTGCAGATAATTTTCGGTAATCCTGCAACGACTAATTAACCATACAAACATGTTCATTCTGAATAAAAATTATCTCAAACCATCCATGTTGAGCAAGATTGAAGTTGCATGTTGTTAGGTCCCGAATTATCGTAGAAGGGGGGGGGGTTGAATACGATAATCACTAAATTATAAATTCTTTCGAATATTTAGCGGATATAAGATTTAGTGCTCGGTTAGTGGTTTCGTGTTCTTGAGAGAAATAGTGTTTGGAACAATAAAACGAGGAACACAAGATATTCGGGGAAATATATATTCTTATATAAATCCTCGAGGGGTATTGCTACACTCCGGTAAATAAATTAACCGGCTACAATCTAATAACAATAAAGTTCCTAGCTACTAAAAAGATTTACAAATCAAATCCTATACAATGATCTAGCTTTTGTTTGTCTAAGGATTTAATTATCGGGTAATGGTTATAATGCCCCTATGAATATGCAAGAGTTAAATCGGGCATTATAACGTTACTCCGGTGAGAAGTTAAATGGATACCAATGTGTTGAGCTTCTCTGTATTCTCTTTGTTTCTTGTTTTCATCACCTCTCTTGAGAGAGAAGATGAACAGAACTAATAATAATAATTTTGATTGTTATATATTCTGCTTCTCTATGTAGACTTTCAATTCATTTGGACAGGTGGCAGCTTTGTGTCAAAAAATATCCTTGAATAACTGCTATATAATTAACTGGAAAATCAACCAAGTGTTCTAAGGTGACTGGAGTATCCTTTGGCTTTTCTACTATGGTGACCAGCATCCGTGTGGCTCTATGGCGACCAATTGAGCTCTATGGCGACCACTTGAGCTATATGGCGACCATTGGAGCTCTATGGCGACCACTGGAGCTCTATGGCAACCACTGGAGCCCTATGGCGACCACTGGAGCCCTATGGAGACCACTGGAGCCCTATGGCGACCACTGGAGCCCTATGGCGACCACTGGAGCACTATGGCGACCATACTTACACTTCTATGGAGACTAGAGTGAAGAGTCTTCTGCCTTAGAATATTTTGCTTTTATTTTTCCATTCTTCACTGTATTAACACCTTCTTCTGTAATTGAATTAAATCCCTTCTTGTATACTGATGTTTGGTGCACTCGTCTGGTTCACAAACAACTAGCATTGAGAGAACCTAATTCAATTTGTCTTATGTTTCTGAGTTGATACAGATTGGTTGAATATCCATTGATTCTAACACTATTTGTCAATAAACAACTGTACTTTCATTGGAATCCTTTCGGGTACTTTAAACAACGTCTTCATTGCTACTACAATCTTGAACACTTCATTCACTGTTCTTCACCGACACTTGAACATATAAATGAGCTCCCGTCAGCGAGTATAACTTCAAGACTGCAACTGTCTTCTTTAACCTCTGTTTATACCATGTCTTCAATTCTTCATATTCCTATGCTTCATACACTGTCTATCTTAAATCAATGCCAATACACTGATATCTTCTGGTAGCACTTTATACACTGAATCTTCATCATTTCTGAAACTCTGAAAGTCTTTAACCTTTATTCTTCACTGAGGCATGAACATATTAATGAACTTCTTTCAGTGACCTGTAAACAGACTTCAAGCCTTCTTCTAATCTTTGATTCTTTTTTTTACCTTGTCTTCATTCATCCTGATTTCTTATGTAGTCGTAGTATTATTAACCTGTCATGTTCTAGTGTTGTTCTCGTGTTGAGTTATCATATAACTGTTCATACAACTACGCAGTCTCACCAACAATCTCCCCCTATTTGATTGTTAAACCTAACAAACAAATTAAATAGAGAGGATAACTCAACTAACAACTAGAAAAAGTAATGTACCAGGACTTGTAAATAATGCTACTGGTTTTCTGGATCAAATATTGCATTTCCAGATTTCTTGAGTAACTGAAATGAAAGATGCTTGTTCCTCTAGCACTAAACTGATCTTAAAGTAGTTTCATCTTCATTTCCTTAGTTCTTCAAATCTCTTCCAGATAATACTTCTCAGTCTTGAAGTAATCATCAGCAGCTTCTTTTGTACAACCACATTTCCTGTTGAGAAGCGCATATCTCTCTTGCTTCTCCCCCTATGAGAATTAACTCCTTAAAGGAGATCACCTTCGTTTACCACCTCTCCCATAGGATCCGCAGATAAAAACCAATGGTACTCCCCTTTTGGAAAACAACTTCTCCCTTTATGAAGAATAGTGATGAACCAAACCACTTTTTCTGATCATTAGGAAATCACCTTCATGTTTACCACCTCTCCCGTACAATAGGGTCTGTAGTTATAAACAATAATGGTGTTGTGGTTATATGTTTTACCTTTTTCCTCCTCCCTGCTATTTCTCCCCTTAGTTGAGGAATCCTCCAAACTATTATATAAGCTTTTATCTCCCCCTTAGAGAAGGAATGTATGCTTTTGTCTGAAGGAGTTCTCATGTTACACTTGGTTGGAAAAGACATAACAAGTCAGATTCTGATCAACCATGTCCCTTTAAATGCTGCAAGTATGACTTCACTATTGATCATCATGTTCACCAATCTTACCAACTCCTTATACCTCCCAAATGTGAGATCACCAATTGTTACCAATTGTTATCTCCCAACTTGTTAAGTCCTGAAGCATTCTAATCCAATCTATAAATTTTAGGTCCCTAAGAGTTAGGTTCCAATCATAAACAGATTCGAGACCCGAAGTATCGAGAACCATGTTTAGGGATAGGGAATAGGATATGGTGTTTGTCTTGCTTCCTCACTGTGAGTGTGTGATTCTGTTTCGTGTACCTCACATGTGTTTCACTCTTCTCTCCACTCGTATTTACACTCATTCTCACAAGTGTATCACTCCTCCCATACCTCCAAAATTCAGCTGTACCTACAAGGAAAATCACTTTAGCCATCCTTAAGGAGGTCACAGGTGGTGCAATGGGAGTTCGCAAATCCCCATCCTTGTTAAACTCGTCAGATGAATCTGAGTCATAATATACAAGTTGCTAGTTTCCCTTTTAGGGTTCCATATTTGAACTCTGGGAAGGTAAACAATGATCCAAAGAATTTAGCATAAAGGTCAAAGATTCCTTCTAATGTTTGTGAAGACATTTCCTTGTGACTCATCAGGTAATATTTGAATCATTGTCAACAAGTTGTCGATCTGCACATATGTCAGATCTACTATCCGCAGATGCACCTAGGGGATTTAAGCCTGGGGAGGTAGACACTGACCACTAACATATGGCTATTGGATCAGTATCCCCTCCTAACACCTGTAAAGGCAATTGGTCCATTAAATAACCTTGAACAATCGAATCTGACCGTAAAATGGTCAAAACTCTAATTTTCGTCAACTCATCCTTTGCATGTGTAACCTATCCTTGTGCATCATGAATTGTTTATATTTGAGGTGGTGACACTACATCGGATACTCTGGCCGACAGGCGAATTTCAATAGACGCACCCTATTGAGAGGATGAATCTAGTAACTGTTTTTGTGCCTTTTCAGCCATTACATCTTTTTGAGAAGATGTATGGGGGCTAGCAGTTGCCTTGGTTTAAATACTACTCATCTTTGTAGGAGACAGAGCTGCTGGGTTGACTTCAGAACCTTCCTTATGTGGTGCACTAAGGCACTTTCTCCCTCACACTTATTCATGCTTCATTTTAGTGGTAAGAGAGTGTTGGTTGGTTCTGTTTCCGTGTTAGTCTTTATAGTCTGGGATAGAAGTTGTGGGTTTTCAACCTCATGACAATCAAATGAAAGAAGGTCATTGGAGGCTGAACCTGTATCACAGAACATATGGCAATGTAGAGATAAAATGCATTTAAGATCTATAATGAATGAAAGTCATGCATTTAATATTTTGAGAGAAATGATGTACAATAGTGATTTCAAAAGATTTTAATGAAATAAGAAATCACCCATGTAGAAAGAAGTTTGATTTTCTCTTAAAACTGTTCGAGTGCACAAGTCTATTTTTATGCCTAAAAAGATAAATAATTTGATAAGACACAGACTGATGACCTAGCAGTATTAAGAAGAGAAAGAAAGATTTTGTCTTTTAATATGAATGAGTTTTTGTAAAAGCATTGATCACTTAGGGTAAAGTCTAAGCAATTCTCATTCATGTTAAAAGCTCCATAATCTATCTTTATAAGATTATAATCAAATAAATAATCTTAATAAGAAGGACTATGCTGCTGATTTCAAATTGTAGTAAATCTGTCATATATAGCAACTCATATAAATTTACTAGAACTTAAAATCTCACAATTATCTGCAACAAAATATTAACAATATATCATTGACCGATACTTGTCAAGTATTTTAGATACCAATAATTATGTTGTACCCTATTTTATTAAATTAAAATAAGATATCAATGAATAAAATACCAATTATCTATCAAATAGATGTTAGCATTCAATATCATATTCTATACAATTGTTAACTCCTAACAACTGTAATATCTCAGACAATATTGGTTCGATAAATAAAGCAACATTAACCAACATTGTCTTGTTTGCATTCTTAGAAAAATATTCTAAGTTCCATATACTTTGACCCATTGAGTACTGTATCTATTATCAAAGTATTTAGGAATTTGCAAATAAGTATAAAAATTATTCTAACTTGACAACATATGGTTACTTCTAATAAAGCAATCAAACATTTTAACCATAGTTGTACTTAAGAAAAATTTCTACACTTTCTATATTAGTATAAGTGACTGAAGATAAGCATTGATTACTTAGAGGAGTTCTAAGTAATGTCACAAATACTAATACTTCACAATTAGTTCATAGTTAAACTCTTAACTAAATATCATTAACTGATATAAGTCAATAAATTAGCACACAACTAATCATGCTACAATCATGATTCTGATTCAGTGAATTCTTGAGATGTAAACATTGCTAACTTCACTAAAACCAGTATCTCATAATTAACTTATAACACATAAGTTACAATCAATATACTAGATATCAATTGTTGACAGATTTAGTTATAATCAATCATGCTACTCATTTATTTTAAGTTAGTTTGAATTATGGAGCAAATAAAATCATTGAATTACTTCAAATTCCATAATCCAGACAACCCAAAATAAATATTAAATAAATAAATACTAAATATCTATGAGTTAGATACTAGAACTTAAATGTTTATAATTATTCTTGAGTAATCACCAATAGGATATATGACTTATATACATGACAATCACTCTCTGGATAATTAGTAATTTTAGAAATACTTTTGAAGCATATAAAATATTGTGAGTTTTATACACATACCTTAGAAAATACTTCAACTTTTAATATTAGAGATTTTAGAAATAAGCATTGATTACTTAGAATAAAAATTCTAAATAATATCACTAATACTAAAAGTATCACAATTATTCGTACAAGATACAAATAACTATGCTGCATTTTATTTTAATATAATTTAAATTATGAGACTAATATAGAATGAAATTGTTTACAGTCATAATTTAAATCAATTAAAATAATTTTCAAACTTAATGCTATAATACTTAACTACCATAAATGTTTATAACATTGTAATCATGATAATCAAGATAGTAGCACTAAGTACGAGGTACTGGATTACTGATAAATTCACAAGTCTTTTAAATATTGAAGATTTAATACTTGTGAACTTATATTAAGAATTCCTTACAGATGGGATTTTCAGCTAATATATAATGAATGATATCCCACACTTACAAACCAGTCTTGAAAAATTAACTTTATCAAGTGATTTAATAAATGTTTCTGTCAGTAATTCTTTGACTGAAAGACATGCTCTCTAAAGTAATGATACCTGGTGTGAAGGTGACTTGTCATAGAGTTTTCCACAGAGTTGTTGGATTTGAAGTTGTTTCTTATCATAACAAGAAATCAATCTACTTCCACGAAGTTGACAGCTTCTTGAGATGCTTCTCCAGTCACTTTCTTTCAACCCGCGTAATCTATATCTATATAGCCAAACATGTTAAGCACAATATCTTTAGGGTACTTTACTCCAAGTATTGGTAGTCCCTTAAGATATCTAATAATCTTGTTAATAGCTATACGATTGGATTCTCTAGGATCCACTTGGAACCTTGCACATTGGCATCTTGAGAACATTACATGTTGTCTATTAGCATTTGAGTAAAAGTGTGAGCTCGTCATACCTCTATAGCTTGTCATTATACCTAAGTTGCACTGATCAAGCTTTAGTGGTTTCTGTTGGTAAGTAGTCTTGGCATGTTCAAAATCTTCCAAATTTTGCATCTTCAAAAGATCCTTAACTTACTTGTATTGCCATCATTCTTTTGGTTTGCTTGTGCTCCTAAAAGAATTTTCTTTTGGCTTGCTTGAGCTCCTAAAAGAATTATTCTAATGGCTTGCTTAAAGTAATCCCAAAAAGAATTGCAACCTTTCCAACACGTTCCTCCATACCTACTCTGCAATTACTTAGCAAATAATATTGCACAAGTTTTTGTTCGTAGACCAACATATATCATTATCATTATATCACTGCACATATAAAACAATATATTTGTGCCTAGTGATAAGAGAGTTATTAGTATAACGAATCTACTAGTTTATATTAAACTTGTAACTTCAGTTAGAGTGCCATACCATGTCCTTGATGATTGCTTGAGTAGTATACTAGTTCATACTAACCTGAAGTGAGCTTGTGAATAAGAGGTATACATAGTCCAATAGATCTGCAACTGTAAAGTCCATGAACTGTGGTGCATTGACTTCTTCCTTTGACTCACCAACCAGGAGTGCACTTGTACATACTTACCAGAGTCCAATTCCAGGTAGAATGTGCATCAGGTGCCTGATATGTCGTAATATCCTCAAGTCTCGTCACTGGTGCTTTCTATCAGATACTGCTTCCTGATAATAACCTAGCATCCAGTTTGGCCTTGTCCCTTGTAATAATGCCATTTTCATCCAGTTTGACTTCTGGTTATCCTTGTACCAATTATAATATTGTCATTTGGTTTGGATACTAGCTTCCCTACAATTTGCTTGCTGACTGATTGAGTTCATCTTACTTTGTAATCACCAAATCAATCTGGATCTATTAGAGCTTCTGTAACTTTATTAGTTTCTTCTTCAGATAGAAAACTAGAGAAATAATTATTCATACTCAGTAGCCCTGCTAATTATTACTCCACCATCTCGATCACTTAAGAACTAGACTTTGGGAATAGTAGTGACATCAAACCCTTTGTCTCAGCAGATATGTTCTTGTAGTGTCCTCTTTATATTTAATGTAGCGTAGTGTCTGAATAGTTGATCCTTCTATTGCTCCCCCTAAGCTGTTGCTGGGATTTCCTGAAAATCCTTACCCTTGCTGATTGGCTTCATTGAAATAATGAGTTGTGTAGATACACTTTCATTCCACTGCTTGGATATGAATCATCAATACCATAAATTTCTCCTTTAACAGCTTGGAGCATGGAGTTGTTGAATTATGCACTTAGACTTTCTATCACTTTTTGTTGATCAACCACAAATGCCCTATAGGTTGTAGATTCCAATGTGTAGCCATGAAGAATATCCTTACAAGTCTTAGCTGTAAATGCCAAAATCTTCGAACAACTGAAAATATTTCATTGTTTGCTCATGTAGAACATTCTCTCCAAGCACTTTCAGGTTATCCAGTGTTTGCTCCTATTGGCCATTAACTCATTAGTGGTCTTCATGTATACATCCAGATGAGGAGGACTAGCAGTCTTTGCCCTATTGGAAACCTAAACATGCTTTCTATAATTAATGCAAGTACTAAGAGATGCATTCATGGCATAAAGATAAGCAAGCTTTGTATTAAGAATATATGGCATTCATTCAGAAACATTACACATAAGAATTAAACAAGATAGGTAAGATATGGAACAAATAGAATTAACAATTAAATCACTAATTCTATCTAGTCCAATCCTATTGATAAATCTTATCTAGCTATCTCAATCCAATTATAAACTAATACATCTTAACAAACAATTCAGATCAAATGAATAAATCACATTATAATAGGATTCATGAGATAAGCATAAACAAAGGTCTTATATGCTGGAAAACATATATCTCACTAAAGCAATTAATCATGTTCAACAAATATTCAAACATATATTTAAGATCATCTAAAGTAACATGCACAAGTTAAACATCAATCCTAGTTACCAGAATAATAATCTAGTGAACTAGTTCATCATTATCTATGTGTGATGCTCTCATTCTTGTGCGAGTGTTAAACATTTAAACACTATGATCTTATCATGCATTAAATATTGAGAGCAAAATATTACAGTGGTTCAAGAATTTAAAACCTGAGATATGTGAGTTGGACCATCTTTAGAGTTTTCTATGAAAGCAAGATATTCATTATTCTCGTCATCTGATCCATCCCAACTCTTTCCCGTTCACTATAAGTTTTGACTGGCTGCTTCCCTAAGAAAATATTCTACCTTTGTCTCAATTCTTTAACTGAATCCCTACTTATCCTTATTTGTCAAGCTTCTTGTTCTGTTGTAGAAAAACCCCTGATAGTTACTTGACACATATTGCTTGTCATACCTGTAACTATCAAATCTTGTATTTGTCCCAATCTCGGTCTTGTAATCACCTCTTGAACTGAATCTGTAAGAATCTCTGCTTCGGAATAGATAGGCTTGATCATTGGATATATCTTCTCTACTCCTTGTGAATCTGATTCGACTAAACTTCCCTGACAAGTAAAATACTGCCCTGACGTCCAGTCCCTCAAGTAATTCTACCTGAGCTTCTTCTGATTGATAAGTGGATTTTATATCCACTTGGAATGCTTTATTACAAGCTTAAATTGGTGTTTTGGACTCAAGTTGTTGGTATTTTGATGTGTTTTTGTGTTATTGCATTTCAGGTATCAGATAAATGAAGAAAAGAGCTTTTAAAGGAAATATGATGAAAAGTGATCAGAATTGGAAGTCAAGGCCATTGTCAAGTTGTAGAGAATCTCAATAGCTTCGCGTGGGCAGTTGAATCGCCTAATTCTGACGAGTAGAACTCAAGTTATGGTCAAAACAAGGTTCATCAGAATATTTTTCCAGTCAGTAGCTGAACGCCCGCTCTGCAGAGCTGAGCGCCCACTCAGAGAGCTGAGCGCCCGCTCAGGAGAGCTGAGCGCCCGCTCAGGAGAGCTGAGCGGCCGCTCAGGGCGCGGCTGGTCGCTGATTTTGCTGAAAAAGCCTTTTTTGAGTAGAATTTGACGATTTTAAGGGTCCAGGTCCACTAGGGGCGTATATATACTTAAAAAAAGGGTTTTCATCATCCGGGAAGATTGGGATACCAAGGAGAAGGCCTAGAAGCACATAACAACTCTAAAAAAGAAGATCTTGTTTTCAACTTGTGATTCTTTGAATTAGTTGTAACTTTGGATGCTCGTTTTCCTTCTTATTGAACCTAGATCTCGTTTATTCGTACTTTGATTATTATTTAGTTTATTAAGAACTTGTTTTATACCATGCTATCATTGGAACCCATGGTGACGATGAGTTCAATTATGGGCTAATCGTTGTCATGGGGTTCTAGCAGATTTACTTATGGATTTCAATAATTAATTGTTTCGATATCTTGGTGTGTGATGATTGATATCCTAGTATTGGTTGTGCTTATTCGTCTTATGTGCATAGCTAACATATAAGATAACGTGTTAATCTCTATTGAAGCGACAATGAATATAGAGGTTTAGAATTTGCCATGCTAGCATAGGTTCATGTACGTGTATGCATGATTCGTAGGTAACTCTAACCGTTTTACTTGCCCTATGTAATCAAGATAGATAACTTGTTCTTAAACCGTTATATTGTCAAATTCTATAGACATATAGGGTCTCAATATAATTGGTGCCTATTCAGCTTCTATCTCTTTTGTGGATGTCTGATAGAATGGTACTCGTGCAACGAAAGTTGGCGTTTATCAGTTTCGTGTTATCTGATTAGTGTCCTCACCATCACATGCTACGGTTAAGAACGAGAAGGCTATTGAATGAAGTATATAATGAAGTTAGAATCCCATGTTTGTTATATATAGTAATTCAACCTTAATTCTCTTAGTTAATGTTATTTAGTATAATCTCTTAGTTTAATAAAAACCCAATTTGTTATTTGTCTTAGCATTGAGCGATAACCATACATTGTTGCATAGGTGCATAAATTGAACTTAATCTAAACCCGTCTCTGTGGGAACGAATCTGATTTATATCTTATACTACTTGCGAACGCGTATACTTGCGTGAATATTAGCATGTGTTTTCGCCCTAACAAGTTTTTGGCGCCGCTGCCGGGGACTCGGTGTTAATTTTTAGTTTATGTGCTTGTCATCAGTGGTCATTAAAGTTCACTGACTCGGATTCTTTTACTTTCACGGTTTATTTGTTTGGGTTTCAGGTACTCATTACAATGGGAGATCCAGCAGCACGAACGAAAGCCTTGATGGATTTTTCTCAACCCAAGATCAATGACATTCAATCTAGCATTGTCCGGCCAGCTATCACAGCTAATACCTTTGAGATCAAGCTTGGCATAATTCAATGGGTACAGACTTCAGTCCAGTTTGGGGGTTCTCCAACGGAAGATCCCAATACACACATTAGGGATTTCATTGAAATATGCGACACCTTCAAGTTCAACGGTGTTTCTGAAGCTGCTGTGAAGCTGAGACTGTTCCCATTCTCTCTAAAGGACAAGGCTAAGAGCTGGTTACACTCTCTACCAGCTGGTTCGATTACTACTTGGGAAGATCTTGCTCAGAAGTTTCTTACTAAATTCTTCCCTATGGCGAAGACAGCTGCACTCAGGAATGCTATTACTCAATTTGCGCAGCAAACGGGAGAATCGCTAAGTGAAGCTTGGGAGCGCTACAAGGAGATGCTTAGGAAGTGTCCTCATCATGGAATTCCTGATTGGATGATCATCACTTATTTTTACAATGGGTTGGGAGCACAGTCCAGACCCATGCTCGATGCAGCATCAGGCGGAGCATTATGGGCAAAGAGCTATAAGGAAGCTTATGATCTAATTAAACTGACGGCTGCTAATGAATATCAGTATCCAACCCAGAGATATCCACAGGGCAAGGTAGCAGGAGTTCTTGAAGTGGATACAGCTACGACTATCACTGCTCAACTAAAGGCGTTGTCTATGAAGATCGATTCTCTGGTTAACTATGGTGTTAAACAGATAAATAGTGTTTGTGAGTTGTGTGCCGGTCCGCATGTGACGGAGCAATGCGCTATATCTAGTGACTCAGCTCAGTTTGTGAGCAACTTTCAGAGATCGCAACAACCAGTTCCAGACACTTATCATCCTGACAACTGGAATCATCCTAACTTCAGCTGGAGCAACAATCAAAATGTGATGCAACAGCCATTCCAGCAGTTTGGAAATAAGCTATTTAACCCTCCTGGTTTTCAACAACAATTTACACCAAGACAACAACTCCAACTTCAACAACAAACTCATGATGCAGGTCTATCTTCGAATGAAAAATCTGAATTGGAGGAGTTGAGACTTATGTGCAAAAACCAGGCTCTTATATGCCAAAGCCAGGCTGTTTCTATCCAGAATCTGGAGAACCAAATAAGGCAAATTGCTAATGCCTTATTGAATCGACCACCAGGAACGCTTGCTAGTGATATAGAAGCCAATCCAGGAAAGAAGAAAGTTGAAGAACATGTGAACGCCATCACCTTAAGGTCTGGAAAGGTCGCAAGCCCCCAAATTCAGCAAGACGAAGAGCCTGAAAAATCTCAAGATTCAGAAAATGCAGTTGTGGCTAAAGAAGAAGTGTAGAAGGAAGCAGAGGTGGAACCAAGGAAGACTACTGTGGAACACACTCTTCCTGAGGGTAATATAGAGGAGAAGCAGATCTATCCTCCACCTCCTTTTCCTAAAAGGCTGCAGAAGCAGAAGTTGGATAAGCAGTTTGAGAAGTTTTTGGAGGTGTTCAAGAAACTTCATATCAACATACCTTTCGTTGAAGCTCTTGAACAGATGCCTAGCTATGTGAGGTTTATGAAAGGTATTCTCTCTCGGAAAGTGAATCTCGATGACTTAGAGACTGTTGCTCTCACGGAGGAATGTAGTGCTGTGCTACAACAGAAGTTGCCTCCGAAGCTTAAAGATCCTGGGAGCTTCACTATTCCTTGCACCATCGGAAACTTGTCATTCGACAAGTGTTTATGTGATTTAGGAGCTAGCATCAATCTGATGCCCTTATCTATCTTCAAGAAGCTTGGTCTGCCTGAGCCGAAACCAATATACATGTCATTGCAACTAGCTGACCGTTCCATCGCTTATCCACGAGGTATAGTGGAGGATGTCTTGGTCAAGGTGGATAAACTCTTCTTCCCTGCTGACTTTGTAATTCTTGATTTCGAGGAAGATAAGAAGATTCCCATCATCTTGGGAAGACCATTCTTGGCTACAGGCCGAACTATGATCGATGTGCAAAAAGGAGAGCTTACGATGAAGGTTCATGATCAAAAGGTCACTTTTAATGTGTTCAAGGAAATAAAGTTACCCACAACTAAAGAGGAGTGTTTTAAAGTAGAGCAAATGCAGGTTTTGAATGCACCTCTGTGGAAGAGGATGTTGGATTTGCCATTCGATTCTCTTGGGTTAGCAGAGCTGAAATTTTCTCGAGACCGTCTCGAGCCATCTATTGAAGATGTTTCCACACTTGAGCTTCACCCACTACCAGATCACTTGAGTTATTCATTCTTAGGTGCACCCCCTGACAAGGGGTTGGGATATATCTTTGATGATGTAGAGGGTAGCCGAACGGATCCTCCAGTGCCTATAGAGGGTTCTTCTCATGTGCAGCAGGTAGTTGATAAGACTGGTGTTGGTGATGAGCAATACAGGCGAGTAACTAGGTGTATGGAGGCCATGCACGACATTCACCATCATTTTGCTGCTGATTTGACACATGCTTTCGGTACTGTTGTTCGAGACACTGGTGGCGAGGTTGATTGGCCACCTGATCCTCCACCCGAAGAGGGTGATCTTTCCGACGACTAGGTATGCCTGAAATCCTTATTATTACCTTCAATGAGGACATTGAAAATTTTAAGTTTGGGGTGATAAAGTAAGGATTAGTAGTGTGTGTCCATATAGATTCATATAGATTTATGTTGCATGTTTAGTTGTAGTTCATTCATATTTTTGTATGATTGTTCATTTAGGACATATTTGTTTGTTTTTATGTAATTTCATATAGTTGCATTTGCATGCATATTTAGCATGATCCCTTAAGATGAACTATGATATTTGATAAGTTGATGTTGATTTCAGTGTGGTGATGATGAATAGAGGGATGTTTAAGTCCTAATGAATTGATTTGCATGCCAGAAACAAATATTTTCACAAAGTCTTCTAGGGTTGCTTTTGATCTAGATCATGATCATACTTGTTTGTTGTTGAGATTTAATCACTTGGTTATATTTAGAATTTGTGATATTCTCGTAGTGACGTAAAAACACTGATTCTTTTTATCTGGAGAAAAACTTGGATTTCATTGCTAGTTGTTATAAGGCTAGGTGTCAAATGGCTAGTAGCCGGCTCATATTTTTATGAGTAGTCTAGGGTTGAATGAGATGGAGCGAAACACACTCATTCAGAAAGTGTTGAAAAAAAAAGGAAAAAAAAAAGAAAAAAGAGAAAAAAAAGAAAGAAAAAAAGTATGTGTTTATGCACAATTGATCAAGAGTGAGCTCTTTAATACTCGAGTTATTAAGTTCTAGAAGACTTTGTGCCTAGTGACCTAAGTCTTTTATAGTCTGGGATCCGCTAACCTAACGCTCGCTACATGGGTATTATTGTATAAGTCTTTTGGGACCTCATTCATTGCACGATCAAATAAGCATCTTTGCTATGTGTTCAATAATAGTGTGAATCCTTGTATAACTCTAGTAGAAAGGAGGTGTTGTGAGTCATAATGCGTTTATTGTCTATTCTGTTTATAAACTTTTGATTGTTTCGATGATAGATAAGTTATGGTTATTGATCTAGTATCGAGAGTATATCTGTTAAGCATCCACACACGCACGTTTCTGGTTTGTGAGTTGGTTTGTGGGATTTATTTGAACTCTGTTTAAAGTCATTGTATTTTTAGAGGCATTGGTTTATTCATTTGGTTATGGTTATTCTGAGGGGATCGATTGCATTGTTATTTAGTTGCATTCACGTAGTTGCATTCATGCATTAGGTTTATTTTGTAGTTTTGAGTCTGTTTATGCTTGAGGACAAGCATCGATTCAAGTTTGGGGGTATGATA
This sequence comes from Apium graveolens, assembly GCF_009905375.1. Lineage (NCBI taxonomy): Eukaryota > Viridiplantae > Streptophyta > Magnoliopsida > Apiales > Apiaceae > Apium > Apium graveolens. The sequence continues at coordinate 177,724,824 of NC_133656.1, read as the reverse complement.
AGTGGATTATATATCCACTTGGAATGCTTTATTACAAGCTTAAATTGGTGTTTTGGACTCAAGTTGTTGGTATTTTGATGTATTTTTGTGTTATTGCATTTCAGGTATCAGATAAATGAAGAAAAGAGCTTTTAAAGGAAATATGATGAAAAGTGATCAGAATTGGAAGCCAAGGCCATTTTAAAGTTGTAGAGAATCTCAATAGCTTCGCGTGGGCAGTTGAATCGCCAAATTCTGACGAGTAGAACTCAAGTTATGGTCAAAACAAGATTCATCAGAATATTTTTCCAGTCAGTAGCTGAGCGCCCGCTCAGAGAGCTGAGCGCCCGCTCAGAGAGCTGAGCGCCCGCTCAGAGAGCTGAGCGCCCGCTCAGAGAGCTGAGCGCCCGCTCAGAGAGCTGAGCGCCCGCTCAGAGAGCTGAGCGGCCGCTCAGCTCTCCTGAGCGTATATATACTTAAAAAAAAGGGTTTTCATCATCCGGGAAGATTGGGATACCAAGCAGAAGGCCTAGAAGCACATAACAACTCTGAAAAAGAAGATCTTGTTTTCAACTTGTGATTCTTTAAATTAGTTGTAACTTTGGATGCTCGTTTTCCTTCTTGTTGAACCTAGATCTCGTTTATTCATACTTTGATTATTATTTAGTTTATTAAGAACTTGTTTTATACCATGCTATCATTGGAACCCATGGTGACGATGAGTTCGATTATGGGCTAATCATTGTCATGGGGTTCTAGCGGATTTACTTATGGATTTCAATAATTAATTGTTTCGATATCTTGGTGTGTGGTGATTGATTTATATCCTAGTATTGGTTGTGCTTATTCGTCTTATGTGCATAGCTAACATATAAGATAGCGTGTTAATCTCTATTGAAGCGACAGTGAATATAGAGGTTTAGAACTTGCCATGCTAGCATAGGTTCATGTACGTGTATGCATGATTTGTAGGTAACTCTAACCGTTTTACTTGCCCTATGTAATCAAGATAGATAACTTGTTCTTAAACCGTTATGTTGTCAAATTCTATAGACATATAGGGTCTCAATGTAATTGGTGCCTATTCAGCTTCTATCTCTTTTGTGGATGTCTGGTAGAATGGTACTCGTGCAACGAAAGTTGGCGTTTATCAGTTTCGTGTTATCTGATTAGTGTCCTCACCATCACATGCTAAGGTTAAGAACGAGAAGGCTATTGAATGAAGTATATAATGAAGTTAGAATCCCATGTTTGTTATATATAGTAATTCAACCTTAATTCTCTTAGTTAATGTTATTTAGTATAATCTCTTAGTTTAATAAAAAACCAATTTGTTATTTGTCTTAGCATTGAGCGATAAACATACATTGTTGCATAGGTGCATAAATTGAACGTAATCTAAACCAGCTCTGTGGGAACGAATCTGATTTATATCTTATACTACTTGCGAACGCGTATACTTGCGTGAATATTAGCGCGTGTTTTCGCCCTAACACTGATTCAGCTATCAGTAACTCTTACATTCTATCCCGGGGTTCCAACCTTAATGCATGTAACTGAGATATTTGTCTGTCCCCACTATTCTCTCTAACCTCCACAATTCCTGCCTGTCTGATCTCCTTGATTCCTGGATAAATATAGCATTGGTACAAACCACTGTGTGACTGTATAATCTGGAATCATAGAGCTGTCTTAAAATCTCCAAGAAAAACTGTACCCGTAGAAATTTCATTCATATCCTGCGTCCGAAAACCCAGTGGTATCCTATGAAAAAAGCCTTTGAGGAAGTTCCACAACTTTCGTCTATAGGTCTTGAAATCAGTTCCATCGGAGTAAGAAAACCATTATTGTCACACCCCCAACTTAAACAGCAAAATAAATATAGCTATTACATCATTTTAATGAAGAATACACAACCAAATCCAAGATCTTACAGTTTAGGGTTTGGAACAGCCCAACACTACCAACTATTACATCTGATTACAAATACCGAGTCCTCACACAGCTATTATTACTTATTCTACCTGAGCTCGAACATAAGCATCAACATCACAGGTCTTACGGGCAGTCTGCTTGAATCTAACCATAGCTGCTAGCTGTAATATCAGGGTAAAGCAAGGAGTGAGCCAAATGCTCAACAAGTGCTAACAGTACGGCACAAAACATAAATTGAGATATACTTTTAAGAATGACAATGGAAAGACATAACTAATGATAACGAGAGATAAAACTATGTGAGATGGCATCATTTTGCTTGCATCAAAACAATTTTAAAATCATGTCTTAATCAAAATCATTTTATGACGCTACGGATTACAGCCGGTGATCAGCCGCGAAGTAACCCGAACCTCGCTGGGTTCTAAAACATTAATGGGAATCCCTAGGCAACTTTTAAGCCTAATATAAGTATGGAAAGGACTCGCGTCTCAGTCCAGATCCACTATTCAAGAAAACATGGGGACTGAAAACCCACATTTTATTTATTTCAAAAGCTGATGCCGAATTGTAATAAAATCTCTTTTAACAGTAAATATTTTTATTAAGGGATTATAGATTAACTCGAAACATGGGAAATATGGTACTAAATCTAAGGGCCATGATTCACAAAACTTTACTCTATTAGGGTAACCAAAAGGATTTCATATGTCAGAACTTGAACAGGAAAATATGATGAGACTAATGGATAATATGAAGGGGTAATGCCAAACTGGGCTCAAAGCAATGGTTTCTCGTCAAGGTACAGGTGTTGGATCATTAAGAAGATAAGTTTCACGAATACTATGGGTGTTAAGGTAATGATCTCTAGCTCAGGATGTATATATATATCAGAATTGTCAAGCTTTAGGATAGGAAAGAGGGTATCAATCAATGAGGAATCATGTTGGTAAGTTTCTGACTATCAGAGTTCAAGGTAAGGTTCTATAGGGGTTCAAGTATCAGGATGAGATATCAATACTTAGGAATCATCAGCATGTTAATCAGGAGGATCAATCAAGTAATATAACAACTCTTTATTTTATCATGGCATTTAACTATCATGAAAAGACTTTTGAACTACTTGCAATACATACTCGAGGGTTCATGGCATTTCTATATAATTCAAAGATAATCGAGAGATACGCTTGATTTAAACATATCAAAATGACTCAGGATAATTGCATCGATATATATGAACTGTTTATAGTAAATATGAAGGTCAAGTTGAATCACTTGCCTTGAGATAGGCTGGTCTGGTCTGACTGGTAGGAGCAACTGGAGCTTCACTCGACTTTTATGGCAAGTTTTCCCTCGTCTCGAGATCCTACATAAATAATAATAATCCTCATTATAATATATTCTTACCATCTTAACCTATTTACAACCCGAAATTAAACATGGATGGCACTTAGGCCTATACGCACCTAATTTATATCCACCTTTATATTTCAAATGTACACACGTAGCCACATAATCACATATCGTATATTAATATCAAATAACACCATATATACCATAATGCAACACTAGGCTTGGATGATCTCGACTCACCACTTAAGTCACTTGGTCGCTAAACTAGACAAAGTCTTCAAATTTTGGCTCCCTAACTCGATGTGCCTTTCCTAAATTATCCAAAACCTATTGACCCTCACTTGTGCCTTTTGCTCTAATGACCTTATACCATCTTAAAACTATGGTGGTCGACCTAATACTCACTTCTAAGTGTTCTAAAACTACATGATAAGTGATAGTGATAGTGCTCACTGGTGCAAATTTCAGAATGATAACTATAGTTTCTTGAGTGCATTAGGCACTCTTAAACTACAATTTTTCCTTCAAAACTTTTACACAAGACTCTCCTGACCTAAGGGCATCTCACAAGCTTGATGTGGCTCAAGGGCCTGGCTTGGGCCTTCTTGGGCCTAAGCTAAAAGTCCAAGGTTCCCCTGCTTTTCTGGGCAGAAAACGCCCTGACTTGAATTAACTTGTGACTCATGGTTCTAACTCATATCCTATGAACTATGGTTGGAAAAACTTCTCTGACACTCCCTCTAACTAAGGCCCAATTGGGCCTAATGAGGGCCTACCCATGACATGGTCAAATCTCCCTATTTCTAAGTTGCAACAAAACTGTCCCCTGCTGGACAGATTTTGTGATTCTACTTGTGCACCTAACCAAAAGACATGCAAACCTCCAACCAACTCCTAAAACCTTTTTTATACTCCCAATACTAACTTCTGGTGGCTTGGGCCTCAAAGTGCACATCAATGACATGGTCAAAACTCATTCTAAACCTCAGGGTACTAAACTAATTTTTTGCAGAAACTATAACTCTCATTTCTCCAAGGTTTTGACTTGACAAACTCAACTACCAACATCCCAATACTTAAACCAAGACTTATACATGGTAATATACTGAACTAACTCCCTTATTCTCAAAATAACCTTGGGTGAGATCATCCATGCCCAAAAACAACAACATGCAACTAAATATATAACATGCAACTCATGGAAAGCACATAACAAGATTTCGGCTAGGCATAAAGTTTTAAATGCTTGCAAAATCGACTTGCACCTAATACTCATCCTTAATAATCATGAAATATAACTTCTTTTAAGTATTAATAAGAAATTTATCATGGAAACAATCTATTTTAAGCACACCTATTTCACATTTATAGATTTTTAAACATAACAACATGATTTCGAAAAGAATAGCATGCAAAACATTGTTGATCATCATTTTAATGTCTTAAAACTAGCATGCATGGCTAAACATAAATATATAATGAAATTTCAGTAGCATGCAAAGGATTTTAAAGCATGATATCTCCATAAAATACTTAGTTAGCACATATACATAATATATCTCATAGAGACAAGAATCAAGAGTTTCTCTTTGGAGATCACATAAGAACTACACATGCATCCATGGAACTTCAACTTTTAAGTCTCAAAACACTTGGAAAGGATATAAGATGAATGTAGGTAAAAGATTTACACTTGGGAAGATGAAGAATGAATTGAAAAATGGAAGGGGGATGGGGAATTTGGCCTTCGGCCGAGAGCAAGGTGGGAGGGGGAAAATAGAGAAAATTTGTGGTGTGTTGGAGTGTGGAATGAGTGGATTGATTTCTCCCACTTTGATTTTTTTGTTTTATGCTTTTTGGTTGACAAATAATGAGTGGAAGTGAGAACTTTCAAAAATGTCCTTTAGCTAAAGTTAGGCCATTTTGCATGCAAGGCTAATGTAGTAATTTGGTAATAATCAAATGAGTTAGTGGGGTTGGAAAAGTCTTATTTGCCCTTTGAGAGAATAGAAGGGTGATTTGCATGCATGGTCTCTTATGTAATTTGATAAATATGACAACTAAAATTTATAATGATTTATTTTTATAAAATAAAATACAAGTTCAAAAATTATAAAATTTATACCATAAAATAACTTGGATTTTTAGAGACTTTATAAAATCATTTTCAAAATTTGTGAACAAAATACCTTTTAAAAGAAAATTTTTACAAAGCTTAGAATATTCCTTATAAATCAAAAATAAAGAAATTAAATAAACTCTTGCTTTGAAAAATCATATACTACACAAAGCAAATTTATAATGCAGAAATTTTCACTCACACTAGCGTACAATCATTGAATATATTTTCATTTGACTTTAATATTATACCAAATCCACAAATAATATTACATAAAATGCCGGTCGTAACATCCTCTCCCCTTAAGGGATTCTGTCCCCAGAATCTAAGAGAAAAGATGAGGATGCCGGGAACGCATATCAGACTCTAACTCCCAAGTCGATTCTTCGACCTTAGGGTTCCTCCAAAGCACTTTTACTAACTTTACTGACTTATTCCTAAGACTCTTTACTTGCCAGTCGAGTATTTTAACCGGTTGCTCCACAAATGACAGGTCTGCCTGAATTTCTACAGGTTCATATTCTATCACATGGCTAGCGTCAGGATTGTACTTCTTAAGCAACGACACATGGAACACATTATGCACATGCCGATACTGAGGTGGTAAGGCCAACTCGTAGGCCACCTTTCCTACTTGACTCAAAATCTCAAAAGGACCTATGTATCTAGGTGC